>NW_015408014.1:0-2264 GCF_001527695.2 Protobothrops mucrosquamatus
AATGAGGACCCAGTTTGTAAGGGGCAATATGCAAATAAAGCTTCTATATTGTGAACCACCCACAGAGTGCTGTAAGGCACCATGGGGCAGTATGTAAGTCTAAATGCTATTGCTAATAAAGACTAAGGCACTTAGACGCTCCTTTAAAAATTCAAACTCTCCTAAAGGATCACAGTAGGCATCTGATAATTAATTTCAGCTCTCTCTCTCTCTCTCTCTCTCTCTCTCTCTCTCTCTCTCTCTCTCTCTCTCTCTCTTCCATCCCACCCAAAAGAAAATAAAATCCTAAACAAGGCAAGTCAGAGCAGAAACCCACTTGTTGAAGTTTGCAGAAAGAGGCATATGAGGTCACTAGGATGAGGAGAAGACTTGTGGGCAAAAAAGGAAGAATTAAGAGAATTTCTAATAAAGGTAGACTTCTCTGCACCCTTTCCTTCCCCCCCCCCTGAAATCTTCCGCTCCGCATTCAGTTAGAAAAAAAACCCCTCCGTTTTCCAATACCCAATTAAGTTGTGCTGGTTGGATTCTACTAAACGCCAGCCAAGGCGATTCCAGTTGGATTAAAAAAGGCCCATAAATGTTCTGTCAGTACTGGGCATAAATAAGATTTATTTCCGTGGGAGCTTCCTTACTTTACGGGGGCAGCAAGATTGGATACCTCTAACAAATCCTCTCTGTGCGGATTACTAAGAGATGAAATCAGTTTTCTGTCAGATTCAAGCATTCATAGGCACCTTGGCCTTCTTTGCCAACCTCTACATTTCCATCATCAGAATTACGTTCTTCATGTGGGAAGATACAGATATATATCACAAAGACACTTTCTTCCCTCGTCCTGTCATTACTCCAAAAGTTGTATGATTTGATATCCAAGAAGAGCAGGATGAGTTTTTAGCATCCGCACTTTGAGCTGCCATAACCTTTTATATCATCTCTAGCTAACTTTCTATTTAAACTTGGTTCTGGGAAAAAAAACAGGGAGAGCTATAATTTTTGTCTCTTAGCGGCTTATTTCAGCAGCCCTTTTTACAAGCAAATTGCAGGAGATCCAGCCTTTATATCTGAAAGGGAAATACCGTAGTTTGGCAAGTGAAACTTCTGAAAAGATATTCCCGAGGCAGTCAACAGCAATTTTTTTATATTGGTTTTATGATAGTGTATTTTGTGGGGTCCTTGGTGATCTCTGAACTTGATCACCAGTCACCCAACCAGGTAACATTAACAGGGCATTGATGATGTTACCTAGTTGGGTAATGAGACATCTGCAAGAAAACAACCAAGCTCAGAGAAAAACCAAGGACCCCACAGTTCAACCTTGAGTTACAATTATTCTTTTTTAATCTCTTCTGTGCTGCAGATTTGACTCCAGTGATCACGGTGAGAGAAGCAAACAGTGGTGCCATCAAAGCATTGGGGGTATGTAAAAAGATGTGGGTTTACAGAATACCTTATAAAAATGGGAAACAAAGGGAAATAAAAGTGTAGACAGCAAAGATAGCAATTGGTAAGACATATTTTGGCTCTGTGATCTGGGGATGAGGAACACCATCATCTATTGATCAGTTTTTATATGCACCTTGCAAGTTGCCCCTTTTTTTGCTCTATTGTTTGCATCGTAACCATTTGTTTGTTTCTTCATGTTTTTGAAAATGTAGCTCTAATCGTCAGTTTTCAGAATCTGGGATTAGGAAGGCTACATCCCTAAGTATAATTTTTTAAATTGTGTGTACTCGTTTCCTTATCACGGACTCTTACCCTTCTAATATTATTTTAAGGCAGTGGTTCTCAACCTTTTTTTTTTTTCCAATATAAAATTTTTATTGTTTTCATCATAAAAAAAAAAGAAATACATCACAGATATTACACAATGTTATATCCCATCCCCCCGCCCCCCCGGACTTCCCAAACCAAACCTAGGCTAATATTCAAATACAAGTAAACAAATATTAATATCTCTAACTCCAAACTCTAAACTTAAACAATCCATCTCCTCCGTATTAATAAAAATTATTCATTTAATTAATTCTTCAAATACCCAAAATCTTTACCATTTCAGCAAGATAGCTTAACACCATCCCTTACTTATACAAAAAAAAAAGAAAAAAATTCCCATCTTCCATAAAGTTAACAAGTAAATTCTGTCATTTCATCAAACTACACCTATAAAAAATCATTTTGAACCCTTAATAAGGTTTACAACTTCAATTACTTAATTATCATTCAATTGTTTATCAAATGTAACATTAACAATAAGTCCACCTCCT
>NW_015408015.1:0-2264 GCF_001527695.2 Protobothrops mucrosquamatus
TCATCAACGATCTGGACGAGGGGATAGATGGGGAACTCATCAAATTTGCAGATGACACCAAGCTGGCAGGAATAGCCAACACTCCAGAAGACAGGCTTAGGATACAGGAGGATCTGGACAGACTTGAACACTGGGCGCTATCTAACAAAATGAAATTCAATGGTGAAAAAAGTAAGGTTCTACATTTAGGCAAGAAAAAACAAATGTACAGGTATAGTGGGTACCTTGCTCAATAGTAGTAACTGTGAGAGGGATCTCGGAGTCCTAGTGGACAATCATTTAAATATGAGCCAGCAATGTGCTGCAGCTGCCAAAAAAGCCAACACAGTGCTAGGCTGCATTAACAGAGATAGAATCAAGATCATGTGAAGTATTAATACCACTTTACAATGCCTTGGTAAGGCCACACTTGGAATATTGCATCCAGTTTTGGTCACCTCAATGTAAGAAGGATGTTGAGACTCTGGAAAGAGTACAGAGAAGAGCAACAAAGATGATTAGGGGACTGGAGGCTAAAGCATATAAGGAACAGTTGCTGGAATTGGGTATGTCTAGTGTAACGAAGAGAAGGACGAGGGGGGACATGATAGCAGTGTTCCAATATCTCAGGGGCTGCCACAAAGAAGAGGGTGTCAAGCTATTTTCAAAAGCGCCTGAAGGCAGGACAAGAAGCAATGGGTGGAAACTAACCAAAGAGAGAAGCAACCTAGAACTAAGGAGAAACTTCCTGACAGAACAACTAAACCGGGAACAAGCTGCCTCCAGAAGCGGTGAATGCTCCAACACTGGAAGGTTTTAAGAAGAAACTGGACAGCCATTTGTCCGAAATGGTATAGGGTTTCCTGCCTGAGCAGGGGGTTGGACTAGATTACCTCCAAGGTCCCTTCCAACTTTATCATTATTATTATAAGAATGCCCCAAAGCCAAAAAAGTCTGTTTTGGAAATGATACTGTTGGAGGGGGATAGATGGGGGAGACTTCCTGAACTATGATTCCCACCATATCCATCATTTTACCATTATGGCTGGGTCTGTGGAAGGTAAGGTTCAGTCACATCTATACCTAATGGTGGCAGAGGGGTGGGGACTTAGATATATGAAGTTATCAAAAGTTGATAGGTTTTATTTTAACAGTCCTCAGCTCCCAGATTGTCATTGCCGGTCATTGTACCCTTGCATATTCCCAGCAGAAAACATTGCAGTCTCATTATGCTTACTTTTACAAAACTTTTCAGCCTTAGGATTTTTCCTGTCTTGACAGCTGACAAGAGGGCACCCTGAATTTGTTCATCTTAAATTTTTGTAGAAATAATATATCAGTGGAAAATCTTATTTCATATCTTGGAAGTCCTTTATCTGCAAAAATCATGAAATGATAAAACAATGACTTGCACTAGACAGTTTTAAATACAAGTTGCTATGAACATGTGCAGTCCTGTTTCTTTGGGCTAATTATATAGCTGAAATGATGAATTCCATGATCTGTGACCTCAGCCTGATTACGGTCAGCACACCCTACTGGGGCCAAAGGAGCCATTTTTTGAGTAAAAAAATGAAGCCCACGTGTCTGGATGTAGCTGCAGGCCCAAATTTCTCCCTATAATATGGGAATACAGTAATGAGTTCAGTTCCTTATTAGAGTCACTGAGCAGCAGGACAGATGCTGTGCAATATAACAAATAACAAAACAAAACATTTTGCACAACTAGAGAGAAAACAAAAAAACCTAAAAATAAATACCAAGTCAATGGACATTCATAATTTACGATGCCATGCCATAATTCAATATTAAAACTGCCAGCTAAGATAATCAAAGAGATTGTCAAATGAAAGCAAATTCTGCAAGTCAGGAAAAAAAACCCGTAATGGATAGGAATTCATCTGATCACATAGGAAAAGATTTAATAAGGGGTCATTTCCCTAGAGAGAGGCTGTCAGTCACAGTGGGTGATTTGCTGTGTAAATAAAAATATAAATATCTATGTAAATGGGCCAGTCACTCACTCTCATTCCAACCTACCTCACAGGGTTATTGTGTGGAAAACAGTGTTGCCTTGAAACACGGGCACCCCAATTTTGGTATGGAGCTGATAAGGGTGAGACCTGTAATGTGTCCTCTTAGGAACACACATAACTGTCTGTGCTACCACATTTTACACAGCTGAGGTTTCTGGATTCTTAGCATTCTATATACCCACAGTTAATTTATAGTTCAGTGTGTTGTGCAAATCCTCAATTTGTTTACAGTAATTCAGTAAATCATGG
>NW_015408016.1:0-2264 GCF_001527695.2 Protobothrops mucrosquamatus
AGCCAATAACGCAACACTGCAGCTGACTTGAAGGAAGGTATGTGGCAAGCAGCACACCTTGAAAGCAGCACGGAGGGGGGACAGGCCTGGGGGGGGCTGGGAGGTGGAGAGAAAGACCCTGTAACTCACACGTTTTTATTTTCTTTGAAAACTCTGGAGTTGAAAGGTGGCCTCCAAAGTTGACATGTCGTGTTTTTTTAAAAAAAATAAAAAATAAAAAAATAAAAAAACCAGAAAAGAGCTGTGCGGTGGAGAGACCAAGCGCCGGGTGTGCCTAGCTAAGAGGAGGCTGAGCTGACCTGCACAGAAACGGCCTGTGTTGTTCCTGGCCATGCGCTCAGCATGGGGGGGGACCTTACAGTGAGATGGGATGGAGGAGGAGAAAGGCCTCTGTTGATGTCTGTCCCTGTTTCTCTTGCTTCTCCCCCCCCACCCTACCCCACTTCTGGGTGGGCTGCCGGTTTAAAGGGAGCCCCTGTTCCCAAGCCAAAGTTCAGAGCCGCGCTGGCTAAGGCCAAGGCCAAGGGGATCTTCATAACTGAAGGAGCCTCGGCAGCAAGAACAGCAGATCGGCTGTCCACGTCTGGAGCACATAAGAAGCTGGGGAAGACCTGGGAAGGTCGTGGGAAGCCACCAGAGGTGTGCAGGTGTGTTTCTGCATCGGCCAAAATGCCACCTGGACACGTGTTACAACCCTTATCTGTCGCTCCTGGCACAGCTTGCCTAAGTACACGTGGTCCTTGACTTACGACCACAAACGGGCCCAAAGTTTCTCTTGCTAAGCCGGATGGTCGTTAAGGGAGTTTTGCCCCATTTTTACAACCTTTCTTGCCACAGTCGTTCAGGGAATCGCTGCCGTTGTTAAGATGGTGGTGACTTTCCCCCATGACTTTGCTTGGAAGGTCACAAAAGGGGGGGTCACGTGACCTCCGGAACAGGGCCACCGTCACAAACATGAGCCAGTTGCCGAGCGTCCAAATTCTGATCACGTGACCCTGGGGATGCTGCAAAGGTCGTCAGTGGGACCTAAGTATCTTTTCTTTCAGCGCCGTTGTAACTTGGAACGGAGGGCTACCTGTAAAAGCCAATCCCCTTTTATTTTAGTGGCCAAAACGTCCAAATTTTGACCAAGTGGCCACGGGGAAGCTGCAATGGTCGTAAGTGTGAAAGATGGTCGTACGTCACTTCTTCGTTGCTGTTGTTAACTTTGTGTGATGGGAGTTAGTTAGTTAGACATAACAATATGGTACAATATTGTTATGTCGAACTAACTCCCATCACACAAAGTGTGTGAATTCAGAGCTTGAAATAAGAGATGATAAGAACTGGCGGGCTGGAGAACTGGAGGGAAAGCCTGCATTTCAAGCTAATTGGAGAATGTGATTTATGACTGTTAATTAGAGGAGCGAATTGTGCTTTGATACTATGTGCTCAGGGGAGGGGAATCCAGATTTTGGCTTCGCTTATGTACGTGCCGATGCCATGCTGCTCGAATAAAGATTCTTTAAGGTGAACAATGCCTCAAAGTTCTTTGCAGAGTTTCATCCGTCGGAACACTGTTCATCTGCTAACATTGGATGTTCTTGCTTTGACGCTTTGAATGGCCACTAAACAAACGGTTGTAAATCAAGAAGTACCTGTGTTCTGTTCAGTGGCTTGGCCACTGGGCAAAATCCGGACACTTGGCCACTGGCTCGTAATTTACGATGGCTGCAGGGTTTCCCAGATCATGTGATTGCCTTTTCCATCTTTCTGGACAAGCCAAGTCAGTGGGGAAGCTGCATTCACTTTACAACTAGGTTGCTCACTTAACAAGTGCCAGTGATTCAGCTGTGGCGAGAAAAGTCATAAAACGGGACAAAACTCACTTCACAAATGTCTTGCTTGGGTTGCAACATACACTTGGAGCTTGATCGTGATCATCAGTTGAGGACTACCTGTCGCACATTTTGTAATAAAACTCAAAATGGGGAAGGAAATCTGCGGCCAACGAGTTGGATCACAGAAGATGTACGGGTGAGAGGCAGGCGGCAAATTTGATCAAAAGGCTGTTTATTCAGCCAGGAGGTTTTTCCTCTGACTAATGAAGGATTGCTCTAAAGTGCTGGTGCCTACTGTGCCCCAGGAATGGGTAACGAATCAAAGAGGCTGGCCGATCTTTCAATTTTCTGCTGTAAACCAGCACATTTGTACAGCCCTGGAGTTTGTCGATAAGCGGCTATTGTGAATACTCTGTTTTCTTTTCTGATTATTGAAAAAAAAAA
>NW_015408017.1:0-2263 GCF_001527695.2 Protobothrops mucrosquamatus
CATCAGAATACCAGAAAAGCAAGTCCAAGTTCATGCCACAGGAACAGGAAATAACCTCCAAACAAAAGGCTCCGGAGGGTATAAAAACCCACTCCCTACATGTGCTCGCCCCCTTTTTTTCTCCCTCTCTTTTCTGCCAGACCATCTTCCTGTCTGGCTCTCCTCTTCAATAAACTACAACCTTCTTCCTAACGCAGTCGCCATGTTTATTCCCAGCTTGGATGGAACCACGATGAAGATTTTTCTTCTTCCAACAGTATGGCTCCTTTGGCTGGCCGCGTTGGTGAACGCCCTTCGCTCCAGAGCCATTTTGGATCAGCTGCCGTCTGCCTTCACTTAAACTCTGAGTGATTAATGGTCCAAGAAACAGTCAGCTGAGCTGGGCTTCGCTCAGGGTGGAGAAGAGCTGGCAGGGGCAGACAGCCCAGGCCGAGAAGGTTTTCTGGGGGAGGAAACTTCTTGGTTGTCAAGAAATGTCCTTTTCCCAAGCTTCCTCCTTAGGCAGTTTCCTGGAAGCTCCAATAGCAGACTAACAAGAGTTGGAAGGGATCTTGGAGGTCTTCTAGTCCAGCCCCCTGCTCAAGCAGGAGACCCTATAACAGTGGTTCTCAACCTGTGGGTCGGGACCCCATTTGGGGTCGATCGACCATTTCACGGGGGTCGCCAAGCAAGGCTGTCCGCCATTTTTTTTGTCCGCCATTTTTTTCCCCCTTTTCCGGCGGGTGCCTTACCTCCCTTGGGCTGGGCCAGCTGGTGGTCGGTCTGCTCCGTCTCTGCCCCTTGCCAGCTACGCCTCGGCCGGCGCAGGGGGCGGAACCACGCATGTGCGGCGCTCCCGGGCAGGGAAAATCCTCGACTTACGACCGGTTGGGTAGTCCTCAACTTACGACCGGTTTAGTCCTCGACTTACGACCGGTTTGGTCCTCGACTTACGACCGGTTTGGTCCTCGACTTACGACCGGTTTAGTCCTCGACTTACGACCGGTTTGGTCCTCGACTTACGACCGGTTTAGTCCTCGACTTACGACCGGTTGGGGGTCGCGGCATTAAAAAGGTTGAGAACCACTGCCCTATAACCATTCCAGACAAATGGCTGACCAGTCTCTTCTTAAAAGCCTCCAGCCACAACGTCTGGAGGCAGACTCTCCAGGTCCCTGCTCCTCCTCCTCCTCCTCCTCTTCCTCCTCTTCCTCCTCCTCCTCCTCCTCCTCCTCCTCCGATTCCCCGGACTCAGCTGCCAGGTCCACTGGCTGGCACGGAACCACAACACTGCCCTGCCTTCAGGTGCTTTGGAGAATAGCTTGACTCTTTATGTTCGGTGTCTTAGGGGTTGGGGTCTCTCCCGCCCTCCTCCTGGCCAAATGCTGCCCTCCCAGCGCCCCCCACCCCGAAGCCCGCTGTCTTCAGGGCTGCCTTTCCTTTGAGCTGACCCAGCTGGACCTTGACCCCCCCATTCAGCAAAGGCCTTGGACAAGAAGGGTGCTGTCCAATATTGGATTTGCTCTTTGACACCCGCTGCGGAATTGGCTTCTCCACCTCGTAAAACAAGCCCCTTCAAGCGTGACCAGAAGAGACATTTTAATCTCTCCGAGTGTCTCAGCCACGTCAACCTCCCATCTCAGAGGTCCCAGGTCGGCGGCGGTGCGATAGACATGGCGGGCGTGGGGCACGACCCTTCCCGGGCTCGGCTTCTCTCTGCCCACTTACTGGGCAAAGAACCAAAGAGGAAATGAAAGTTATTAATACGGGAGGGCAGGGCAGGAGAGCGGCGGACGGGGTGCTCACGCCAATATTTGCTTTGGTTTTATTATATATATATATATAAAAAGTTATTTTGCAATGCTGTGTGTTTTCCAACCTGCAGACTGGGCAGCTGAGTCAGAAGGAGGAGGAGGAGGAAAAAAAAAACCCCGTCCCTCTTCGACCCGGGTTCTTTTATTTCTCTCGTTTGGGTAGTGCGGGATTCTTGGGGTCCAGCCTGGCAAAATACAGGACGTGACACGCTCTGCCCACAGGATATATTCTCCCGCTGCAGAAGTGGAAGATGTCACGAAGACTAGCCCGGATGAGGTTCCCTAGTTGGGTCATGGAAGGTCTGCAAGAAAAGAGCCAAGCTCAGAGAGTACCAAGGACCCCACAGTTGTCTTCTTCCTCCTCCTCCTCTCCACAAACCCCACTCCCTTCTGGCACTGATGATGTTCCCTAGTTGGGTCACGAAACGTCTGCAAGGAAACCACCAAGCTCAGAGAGCACCAAGGACCCC
>NW_015408018.1:0-2263 GCF_001527695.2 Protobothrops mucrosquamatus
CCTCAAAATAGTTGCTATACCACAATAAGGATAATATAGTTGGTTAGCCAGCTAGGAAACAGGAAGATCCAAGCTATATATTGCTATCTTGCTAAGTTATTATATAGCTACAGAAAGGTCGGAAGTTTTCTGGTGAGGAAAGTCTCTCTGATTATGCTTACTCAGGGTCCTAATGAGTAAAATACCACCAAAACTGAAAAAGAGTTTGACATGACATCAGGATTGCAGTAAGTTGATTCAAGGATTAAACACAACCACAAAGGATATCTACTAAAGCAGGGCTAAAAGTGGTACAATCTGTGAAAAGGTTGAAAAGCCCTGTACTAAAGGTTAACAACGCAAAAAGAAAAAAAAAGCAGGAAATAATGTGTACATTTATTCCAAAATATAGCATTCTTTAACCATAATGAGAGTTATTTCCATGAAAATCTACATGCATTACAATGATGTTGGAAATCTCTGCCCAGTTGAGATGCACCATGATAATTTATATATGAAAATCCATTTAGAAATCCACTGAACGTTCATGGAATGGTGTATAGGAGAAAGAAAGAGAGGAAGAAGAATTAAGGATGGCAGAATTAAAAGCAATAACCAGAAGGCAAGGAATGATTGACTCAGAAAAAGAAACAATGGAACTTTGAAACAGTGCCAACAAAAAGAAGTTAGCGGCGCAGGAGCTGAAGGGGAAAAGTTAAGACTGAGGTGAATTATGTCCTTCTGAAAGCTCATAACAAGAGAAGCAATTATCTGGTACGACTTAGTTTTCCAGAATTCAGAATTGCATGTCATTGTGACGATTCCGAATCAAAATTATCAAGATTTCTTTTAGGAAGAAAAGAGAAAGCAGATACTTCTAAAATGTCAGGGCAAATCATGACTCCTGTCCTGGAGATCACCTACAGCCTTTGCTGCTCCATGTCATCTTCTCCATGAATTTACCTACTCCATTTTTAAGGCTGCCAAGTTGGTGGGTACCACCAACCCTTCGAGTAGAGAATCGCCAAGTTAAACTCGCCTCATTTGAGTCATCATCCTGTGTAATTAGAGAAAAATAATAAATTATCTCTGTCCACCTTCTCTATGCAACATTCATTTTCATTGAATGCTATTTCCTTTTACGTATTTCTTTAAAAAAAAAAATTAAGTTGTACAGTTGAAGTATTTATCTTCAAGGAAGTTGTGCCAGTTCCTTGGCTCTAATCCCATCGGATTAGCTTTATCCTATTGACAGAATACATAGCTTATTCGAAAAAGCTTTCTTAGAGGCCCTATCATTATTTCAATTTATGAAGCCTAGTTTTCTTCCAAAATTGCATGATTATACTTTCCCAGGTAGCTTCTGATGACAAGTACCATGGCTGCTGACCCACTGCAGCACTGTTTTTCAGTCTGTTTTGACAGAAACCTGCACATGAAATGAAACTAACCAACATTTCTCTTCCCTTTGATGCCTTTGATGTGCATGAAAAAGAGAGATAAATCCTTAGCTATGCGATTACTTGCTAATGTAATCTGTTTGTAATTTATGTCGGCAAGTTCTGCACATTGTTGGCTTATCTCAGATTGAAGGTCTGAAACAGACAAACAAGAAGAAAACGGAAAAGGAAATTCTGCAGAATATAAGAGGATATGGATGTTATTTTCAGGAAATGCCGGACTATTTGTGATGATTATTTGCATCTAACTGATTATACATGGAGTCCAGATAAATCTACTCTGATGATAAACAGCTGTTCCATGTTTCAAAAATAGTGAAATTCATTTTTTATGAATTATGCCCCAATTCTTGACTTGCATTTTGGAGATGAGTTTGCCTGGAATCCAAATACCCCATTTTAATACACACACACACACACCAAGATTTAGAAGCAAAACTAAATATATTAGGGGCCATGTTGGTTTATTTTAAACAGTAATAAGTAATATTTAACACTAAGTAAAACATTGTACCCCATCTACTAAAAGATTGTATCTTAGTATATAGATACAAGTAGTCCTCGGCTTACAACCACAACTGAGCCCAAAATTTCCATTGCTAAGACCGTTGTTAAGTGAATTTAACCCCATTTTGTGTCCTTTCTTGCCACAGTTCTTAAGTGAATCACTGGAGCTTTTAAGTCAGTAATACAGTTGTTAAATGCATCTGGCTTCCCCATTGACTTTGATTGTCAGAAGGTCACAAAAAGTGATCACATGACCCCAGGACACTGCAATTGTGATAAATACATGTCATTTGCCAAACGTGTGAATTTTGGTCACG
>NW_015408019.1:0-1584 GCF_001527695.2 Protobothrops mucrosquamatus
AGAGAGAGAGAGAGAGAGAGAGAGAGAGAGAGAGAGAGAGAGAGAGAGAGAGAGAGAGATTCATAGGAAAGAGGAAGACAGAGAGAACATAGTATCATCAGCATTCAGCAACTAAATGATAATTTACAGTATTGAGAGATGGGGAGTTGCTTTGTTTGTATGAGGAGTAGAAATAAGGTTAAAAATAAATAAGTCACATGCCTCATCAAGCTTTGACGCAATATACGTAGCTTACTTTCTCTAAACATTTAAATAGTAAAATAGTATGATTTAAAACAGTCATTTCTAGACTCTAGCAAACCTCACTCTACAGTTACTATTTATTCAAGCGGTTAGAGACAGAACAGCTTCATCTATTAGAAATATTATGTCTGCTTTGAAAACATTAAATACTTTGTAAGCATTTACCTCACCTCCAAATCAGCAAGCTGGAAAGCAGCTTTGGAACAATCTATCTGATCCAGAATTTATCTTCTGAATCCCTGTCTTGGGACATGTTTGATATACTGTATAACTATACATACTGCTATGACAGTCCCAAGGACTTTTTTTGTTTGGATTATTGCTTTTGCCATTACAGTATAAGTAGCAGAAACCATCATTGCTCTAGGCAGCTAGTTAAAATCTCAAAAATAAAGCAAAGCAAAGCAATGTGAAGAAAGATGGTGACCATCGTGAACGGGAACAATGGAGCCTTAACATAACCACCTTATCAATTATTTCTTTATTATCATTTAGAAAATGGTAAATATGAAAACACATTAATATATTGCTTTATTGCTCTGTTTTTTATCATTCAAGAGCTGCAGCAAAAAAACCTGAATTTGGTTTTCACCCATTACAATTCACTTCAAAATAACAAATTCAATTCTTGTTAACAGTTTCAGTTTCAAGAAAACAGTAAAATTACTGTTCTCTTTTGTAGCTTCAGCTTTCGTGCATTGATTCTACTGGTCCTGACAAATAATTACCCATTCCCTTCCCTCAAGATAATCTACAAAACTAAATAAATTAACACTGAAATTCATTTAGATTGAGCCCTAACTTACATTTCACAAGCTCCGTAAAGTCTCTGGCATATCTGCTGTTGCCTTGGTACGTAGGCAAGGAAACCAATCAAACATTCCGAGTTCTGCTTTGTGGCTGTTAAGCAACAGTGCAGGAGAGAAACTTCTCATTAAAAACAAACCTTTCCTAAATATTATATTCCTGCATGGTATCTTTTCTTCACAGAGACATTGCATTTGAAAAATGCAACTTATTTTCTTGCTGGATCATCTGACTGAGTCTGAAACTAATTACATTACTCAACACGTGACTAATGTGTGCATCAGGCAAGGTGAATGACGTAAGGAACCAGCCATAGAAATGGTTTAAAAAGCAAGGATAAAATTGAAGCTTGTAGAAATCCCCAAGTTGTCCACATCACCTAGTTAGCAAAAAGTAACCAAGAAATATTTGTGGGAACATCAGGAATGCTTGTTGCTCTTATTGATCCAGAGTACAATTTTCCATTTTGGCAAAAGTGGATGAATTTGTGTTCTCCTGTGACAGCATCTGATCCCAGGAAAATGTAACAAACAT
>NW_015408019.1:10263-12526 GCF_001527695.2 Protobothrops mucrosquamatus
AGAGCACCTAGACTTATATACCACTTCACAGTGCTTTACAGCCCTCTCTAAGCGGTTTACAGAGTCAGCATATTGCTCCCAGCAATCTGGGTCCTCAGTTTACTGACCTCATAAGGATGGAAGGCTGAGTTAACTTTGAGCCGGTCAAGATCAAACTTCAGGTAGTGGAATGCGGAGTTAGCCTACTATACTGCATTCTAACCACTGCGCAACCATACTCCAAACTGAAAATTATCAGAAACTTCCTGAGTGCACTGCTGAACGTATACCAACAATAAAATACCTCTTGATTGAGGGTTTAACACACATTCCTCAGAACATTTTATATATTAGACTAGTTCTGTAACCAAATACAGCAAGCTAAATATTCAGCCTTCAAAACAAGGAAACATGATTGATTTCAAACCATAAATATTCACTTGTATTTTACCTATGCGGTTGGTTTTTAAGATTCAGTGATCTTGTTTGTTGTAGCTCTTCCAGTTGTTTTCGGTTTCCAAAGTACAGAGCAAGGTCTGTAGCAATAATGGCTTTGCGGATAATTTCCAAGACCTGTTCATACTCAGTGGAGTTCAAATTAGAGAAAATATTGTGGCCTTCCAGCTAGAAAAAAAGAAAAGCATATAAAGATTTTACTGTGAATAATTTAAACCTTGTTTTAAGTCTATATAGTAGCTCTTAAAACAAGACATTGGATTTACCTATATGTGTTCAAAGAAACAATTATATTCCTGAACTTCTAAGAATCCAGGACATTTTAAAGTGGTAAATAGATTTGGAAGTTTGAAAACATATGATGGGTCTGTTGTAAGCTTTGAGTGTATGCCAAAAAGCCAAAGCAACACCCAAACCAGTTCCTACTTATTTTTATTATTATCAACATTTCCCACTGGGTATGTTTTATCATCTCTGGTAGACTTGTCACAAAGCAAAGAAATATTAGGGCAGATTTTTTGTCTTTATTCAGAAGTTTATTAAATCAAATATAAAACTGAAACCTGACATTTTCTTTTTAGGGCTGTTGAATAAAGAATTTGAAAGAAAATTTTGAACTTTGTTATTATATGCACAAAAATGGAAAGACAGGTCAATTCCCACCATAGAAGAAAAGGTGAAAAAAGTGATGGAGTTGGCAGAGAGGGCAAAGTTAATTGAAGAGAAAACCTTATCAGAAGAACTTGTTTCCACCTGAAAATCACTTTTGGACTTTGTTTGAACCACACAAAAAATGTTTGATTTTAGGTTTTGATGACTAGAGTAACTTGTTGCTTTAGAAATGGTATCTACTAGGCGTCTAAAGCAAAAGGTTGAGGGGCAACTAAGTGTATTTTGTATTCTACTGCATCAAAAAGAGACAGAAGTCACTCTTTTTTTCCTTTTATTCCTTTCCCCTTTCCTTTCTGATTTTTATTTCCATTTGCATTTAACAATACAATAAATCTGAAGAAAAGCTTTAAAATGCTTTCCACTGAATTGTTTTTGCTGTCTCAATTGACTTTAAGGCGTTATCTTTCATTTTCTGGGGAATATTCCAAATCAACATCTTCAACACCTGCCAAGTGTGCAGATAGGGAATATGGCCTCACCTGCTTTGCTAGTAACCGAGTTTCTTAAATAAGGGTGAGAAACCTAAATTTTCCTTTTCAGTTTTAACTGATCCCTCCTTCTCCATAAATTTCTTTTTCTTGCATCAATCTTGGGCCACTATCAGGAATTTGATGTTAAAATAAGCTAGGCAGCCACTTTGAGCTTCTCTTTCCCCTCAATCTGGTGACCAAGGGATTCCCATTTCAGCCATAGTTTCATTCCATACAACATTAACCTTGTGAACTCTCAAGCTTCCTCCTTTCGTTATATTTTCAAGATGGACAGTGTTTAATATTTATTTGTTATGTATATGTAGGGGGGTGGGTCTATACATATGTTGTATATAGTATGTTGGCTGTGTGTCGTGTATGTGTTCACTCTGAGAGCGGGCAACTAAATTTCATTTTTGACGTATGCCATTGTGCCCACAGTAAAAAAAAAATGACAATAAAGTTTATCTTATTTACTACCATTTGATTGAATCTGTGCACCTGACTTGCATACAAACTGGTCTTCTCAAGGTAATGAGCCACCTCCCCTGTGGCAAATGTCACCACTGGCTAGAAACATTCCTGTCCTGAGGTTTCTACTGGCGGGCGGGGGTTGTGTGTTATCATTTGTCACCCTCTTCTTTGCCATCAGTTCCTAGATGCTCCCAACAAGTCCACTCCTTGTG
>NW_015408020.1:0-2263 GCF_001527695.2 Protobothrops mucrosquamatus
AAGAAACTTTTAAAGTAAGGTGACCAACTTTTTTACAATGAAAAGGAGGACACAAATAAATGGAAGAAAAAAATATCGTAAAAGCTGGCTCGGCCCATGGAAGGTCAACGGCTCGCCGCGCCCCCGCCCGCAGCCCCCCTTCCAGCATCGCTGCCCTGCCGTGTAGAGCGGGCCCCGCGACTCCCAAAGTACCAGCCGCACTGGCTCCGGCCCCGGGGGGCAGCCCGCTGTCGACACACCCCGCCTGCAGCCGCCCTGCCAGCACCACCGCCCACCCTGCGCAGCCCCGTGTAGAGAGGGCCCCGCGGCTCCCACAGCACGGGAGGCAGGAGGCAGCCGGCCGCTGCCGCCCCTCACACACCCGCCCGCAGCACCCCCGCCACTCCTGTCTCTTGCGCCCGCAGCCATTATTGCCCTAGCAGAGCCGAAGATCAAGAGACACTGACCGCTCCAGTCTCCTCCAGGTATCCGGGACTAACTAGGAGATGGTGTAGTTGGGCAGCAGAGAGGGGTGCAAAGTTCCTGCCAATTCGCCTTTGCTGCAGACAACTTGCATGTGCAAAGTTTGCCGGCCGGGTGTTTTGGCGCGCTCAGCAGCAATTCCTATTGGCTTTCTAAAGCCAATAGGGGGAATAGCACAGCTCATGCAAAAGTTGAAAAAAAAAACCATCCAAAAAAGGTGCAGGAACGCCGTTCTGAGCGTTCTATGAGAAAAAAAACAAAACCCTGCAGATTAGTCTTCAAATATCAAAAAGGAGGACATGTAGGAGGACACTTTTGGAGGGAGGACAGAGCTTAAAAAAGGAGGACTGTCCTCCCTAAAGGAGGACAGTTGGTCACCTTATTTAAAGAGACAGTTTGGGCAACTTTAAAAAGCCAATTTGTTCTGGATGTTATTAAGGCACCAGACTAGAAATGGTGAGACTGTGAAAGTCAGAAAAAGTCAGAAAAAGACTTTTTCTTAGCCCCATTCACCTCACAGTGGTCCTAATTTTCCATTAATATTTAAAATTAACGTTTAATATTTATCACTTTCAAGTTTTAAATGCTTCCAATTCCCTTCATCACAATTCCTCCCAAAATCTGGTATTCAGGGTACACGTCTTATCCATTTAGGTTCTCACCGTCTACATCAACAAATTAATAACACAATCAAATAGTCTTATTTTCTAAGAGTTTCCAAATATGTTAAATTTAGTAACCAAAATTTCTTTTCTTTCAACGTTTAATATTTCCTCTCTCTTCCTCTTTGTTATCTACCGCCTCATATTTCAAGCTAATAATTTTCATTCTTACCGCTGCGTCAAGGCATATTTATTACATTCGTCAATACGTGTTTAGCTTATATATATATATATATATATCTTAATCACCTTTACATGACCTTTATGAGCAAATCAACATTCAGATTTAACTGTTAATATTTACACTTCTAAATTTTAACAAATGTTTCACTTAGCAACGGAAATGGATGCAATTGGAGGTCGTAACCAGAGGACTACCAGTACTCCTTCTGGAACTACGATTCCCACTGGTCTATAAAGGAAACGACAGCCCTGCAGGGGATCATCGATTCTGTGCTAATTTTATTTTTCCCCCTGTCATTCCTCTGGCTGCAATTCTCCTACTTACCTTGAAGCATCCGTGCTGCGAAAAACACGAGCAAGCAGATGCTAATAAGCCTCATTGCTGGGAGAGTGGGTGGATGGACCTAAATTACATCGCTTTGCCCGTGAAAAGATTCGTTCTCCCATCTTCCACAGCCATCGCCGGAAACAGCGGCGCTGGCCTTTTCCCAGGTGGCAGCCAGTTCGCTCGGTCTTCCCGTACGGGATCACTTTTTCTCTGGTGATCTTGCTCTCCTTTGTGACACCCCACCTCCCCCGCAGACCAGGTAACTTGAGAATCAGCTACCAAGGAACAAAGCGAAGGGTATCAGGATGAAACGCATCCGACGGCACGGAGTTCAGGCCGAGCGCTCACGTTTCCCCAGTTCATAGGGTTACATGCACATCCGGTCTTCCGTGGAAGGAGTCCACAAAGTTGCTACTCAAGTCATTTCTGCCCCCCCCCCATCTTTCCCCTCCTTGATAAGTTATTACTGGCAGCACTTCACTTTGGAATGGGCCTGCCTTGACTTCGTTCAATTTATATTAGTGTTCGTGGTGGGGTCCTCGGCGCCCTCTGAGCTTGGTTGTTTTCTTGCAGACATTTCGTGACCCAACTAGGTAACATCACCAGTGCTAGAAGGGAGTGGGGGAGG
>NW_015408021.1:0-2263 GCF_001527695.2 Protobothrops mucrosquamatus
CAGCCCAACATGGCTGGCTTGGGAATTCTGGGAGTTGAAGTCCACAACTCATAAAATTGCCAAGTTTGGAGACCCCTGTTCTAACTCATCCCCATAAGGCAATGCTTCTCAAACTTTTTCCTTCATTAGCCAAAACTGCTTATTTAGAACATCCTATCAATGTTGGTAAAACATTTTGATTTAATTTAAATGTTCCTGTTGTGATTGGGTAATGAGTTCATGTATCATTACCCAAAGGAAAACCACTTTTACCCAATTTTGGGTAATTTACTCAGGTTTGGGAAGCAATGCCATAAAGCTTTGCCTTGTTACTCTTGGCTAGTGTTCTCCTTACAAATAGCACCGCCACGAGGCCCAGAGTTAATGCAAAAAAAGTCGCGATACATCACGACACGACACGTGACGTGGCAAGTTTGACACCCATGATTTAGAGATAATTAGGGGACTAAACCAATTACTTCCCATTTAAATCTCTCAAGCACTTTGTTCCTAGAGAATACTAACAGTGCATGTTTTGATTTAAATCATGGCAGATGAACTATTGCTTTTCTGAAGTAGCATGCTAAAATGAAACCTTTTGCTGTAGATTTGGTGTCAAATTATGATTTACGGATATTGTTTTTCAATGGTGGTTACAGAACAAAAGAGTTCCTTTCCCCCCACCTATTGAAAAAAGAAATGGTTTAGATGACCTGGTTTAAAAAGAAATCAGCAAATCAGTCATGGACACATAATCTAATGAAAAAAAAAATGGACATAAACACTCTTTAAAGTGACATTAATCTTCTCCTACTTTCCAGCTCTTTTGGGTCTTCAACAGAACAGCTGGCTGAGTGTTTGGTTTCCCTTCATTGCTAACTGAAATATTTGAAGAGGAAGGTTTCCAGAGTAAACTTTCCAGGCTTTTTGTCTAGACTAGGTATGTCAAACTCGCGACATCATGTGATGTTGCATGACGTATCAGGACTTTCCCCCCATTGCTGGCAATGAGTGGGTATGGTTTTGGCATGACACATCCGGCCAATGGGCCGGTAGTTTGACATGCCCGGTCTAGACATTTTTTTCTGCCTTTTTTCTAAGAGAATATTTTAACCAGCCCAGCCAAACAAAACAAAAAAGAGGATCCCCCCCCCAAATTTGGTTTGGTTTTGACATTTTGTTTTATCTTGTTTTTAGATTGCATTTGTTGTTTAGCTGCACTTAGGAAACATACAGAAAAGAGCAATTTAGCCTGATGGTTGGAGAAAACAAAACAAAACACCAAGGCCGATTATTGTGTCCATGTTTTGCTCTCTGACACTAAAGACACATCAGTTTCTAGTTCATTTCTGTAGTTGAGTGTGGCAGAATATCTTGTTCCAGAGGTCCTGGTTCCATGGTACTCTTAACTGGATCATGGTGGGATAGTATGTTATTGTACAAGCAAAAAGCCCAATTAAGTGTTTCTGACAAACCAGTGGAAGACAGCCATTCAATGCCCATTTTTGGTTGAACGCATAACTAGGAGATACAGGGTAGTTCTCAACTTGCAACCATCTGTTTTTAGTGAATGTTCGAAGTTACAACGACACTGAAAAAAAAATGACTTATGAGCCTTTTTCACACTTACGACTGTTGCAGCATCCCTATAAATTACATGATCAAAGTTTGGTAACTGGCACCTATTTATGATGATTGCCGTGTTCCCGGGGGTCACGTGATCACCTTTTGCGACCTTCTGACAAGCAAAGTCAATGGGGAGGCCAGCTTCGCTTAGCAACCTTGTTACTAAATTAACAACTGCAGTTATTCACTTATCAGTTGTAGTAAGAAAGGTCATAAAATGTGGCAAAGCTCACCAGCTGGCTCGCTAAGCAGCAGAAATTTTGGTCATACATTAAGGACTACCTGTGCACATTTTTTAAAAGCACTTCACAAAGGCTAGGATTACATTCCCTTCTCTGTGTTTACTAGCACGCAGAAATAAAGGTTAGTCATTTTCTGCCATGATAAACCCTGAAATGAAAGGACTGAAGCTACTTGTGGAACATGCGGTGGAACAAGCGGTGGAACATGCGGTGGAACAAGCCATCTAATCCATAAGTCAAAATGCTGGGCCAGGGAGCGTCCTGCCAATTGCTGCAATTATCTGATTTGTTTGATTGCAAAAGAGACATAATCTGAGCAAAATGCTTCAATTTAATTAACAAATGCATTAAGGCTGAATGAAAAGAAAAACACAGCCGTGGAAAATCGCCACTGAAAAGCTGAACCGTGTTAAAGG
>NW_015408022.1:0-2263 GCF_001527695.2 Protobothrops mucrosquamatus
ATAATAATAATAATAATAATAATAATAATAATAATAATAATAATAATAATAATAATAATAATAATAATAATAATAATAATAATAATAATAAAAAAGTTGGAAGGGACCTTGGAGGTCATCGAGTCCAACCCCCTGCCCAGGCAGGAACCCTACACCATTTCAGACAAATGGCTGTCCAGTCTCTTCTTAAAAACTTCCAGTGTTGGAGCATTCACAGCTTCTGGAGGCAGATTGTTCCATTGGTTAATTGTTCTAACTGTCAGGAAGTTTCTCCTTAGTTCCAGGTTGCTTCTCTCCTTGATTAGTTTCCATCCGTTGCTTCTTGTCCTGCCTTCAGGCGCTGTGGAAAATAGCTTGACTCCCTCTTCTTTGGGGCAGCCCCTGAGATATTGGAACACTGCTATCACATCCCCCCTCGTCCTTCTCTTCATTAAACTAGACATACCCAATTCCAGCAGCCGTTCCTTATATGCTTTAGCCTCCAGTCCCCTAATCATCTTTATTGCTCTTCTCTGTACTCTTTCTAGAGTCTCGACATCTTTTTTACATCGTGGTGACCAAAATTGGATGCAGTATTCCAAGTGTGGCCTTACCAAGGCATTGTAAAGTGGTATTAACACTTTGCATGATTCTATATAAAGAACCACAGATCCTGTTGCTCCGAAGGTTTGTCTCCTGATGGAAGCAGGGAGGCTTTCATTCAGAGGAACAGGAGGAGAAGGTGGACAGAGAGTCTCTATAAACCTTTGAGGAATTGCTTAGTAAGAGGATAATAAAACACACTACTCATGTTCTACAGAAGCATGAAATGCTATCATGGCAGAAAGGTAAGCTCTGACAGGGTAAACTTCGGTCTCTGCAAATGAGAGATAATAAAAATTGAAAAATTACGTGCCCTGAAACAAAAGAGTCCCCAGAGTTAGCTCTTTGATCCATATAAACTCAGGGTAAATCTACCATTCAGGCTTTTAAAACTCCCAAGTGTTGTGGGTGCTCTCATGACTTTAGGACATCAGGCGTGAGATAGACAAAGATTGAATTCTCCAGCTTGTCAGATGCAAAGAGGGGAAGGTTTAAGGGGGCCCCAATTTTTTCTGAACCGTTTAGCAGATTAGAATGGATCGGGAGAGGATCGTAAATATTCTGAAACATAGAAAGGCATGCTTGAGTTCTTTGGAAGACGTGTTATTGATCCTGCGGCATTTTGATGATCACTCTGTTGGGCAATGGAAACCGGAAAGACATATAACATTGGACTCAATGACAGATGCAGGAAGGGATCCCTTAAGGAGTTTCAAAAGGTAACCGTTTCCCTGTCCAGTTGTGTCTCACTCTCGGGCACGGTGCTCATCTCCATTTGGACGAGGGGATAGATGGGGAACTCATCAAATTTGCGGATGACACCAAGCTGGCAGGAATAGCCAACATTCCAGAAGACAGGCTTAAGATACAGGAGGACCTGGACAGACTTGAACACGAGGAGCTATCTAACAAAATGAAATTCAATGGTGAAAAAAGTAAGGTTCTACATTTAGGCAAGAAAACCAAATGTACAGGTATAGTATAGGGGTACCTTGCTCAATAGTAGTAACTGTGAGAGGGACCTCGGAGTCCTAGTGGACAATCAGTTAAATATGAGCCAGCAGTGTGCTGCAGGTGCCAAAAAAGCCAACACAGTGCTAGGCTGCATTAACAGAGGGATAGAATCAAGATCACGTGAAGTATTAATACCACTTTACAATGCCTTAGTAAGGCCACACTTGGAATACTGCATCCAGTTTTGGTCACCACGATGTAAAAAAGATGCTGAGACTCTAGAAAGAGTACAGAGAAAAGCAACAAAGATGATTAGGGGACTGGAGGTTAAAACATATAAGGAACGGTTGCTGGAATTGGGTATGTCTAGTTTAACAAAGAGAAGGACGAGGGGGGACATGATAGCAGTGTTCCAATATCTCAGGGGCTGCCACAAAGAAGAGGGAGTGAAGCTATTCTCCAAGGTGCCTGAAGGCAGGACAAGAAGCAACAGATGGAAACTGGTCAAGGAGAGAAGCAACTTAGAATTAAGGAGAAACTTCCTGACAGTTAGAACAATTAACCAGTGGAACAACCTGCCTCCAGAAGCGGTGAATGCTCCAACACTGGAAGTTTTTAAGAAGAGACTGGACAGCCATTTGTCTGAAATGGTGTAGGGTTCCTGCCTGAGCAGGGGGTTGGACTCGATGACCTCCAAGGTCCCTTCCAACTTTATTATTATTATTAT
>NW_015408023.1:0-2263 GCF_001527695.2 Protobothrops mucrosquamatus
TTCTTCTTCTTCTTCTTCTTCTTCTTCTTCTTCTTCTTCTTCTTCTTCTTCTTCTTCTTCTTCTTCTTCTTCTTCTTCTTCTTCTTCTTCTTCTTCTTCTTCTTCTTCTTCTTCTTCTTCTTCTTCTTCTTCTTCTTCTTCTTCTTCTTCTTCTTCTTCTTCTTCTTCTTCTTCTTCTTCTTCTTCTTCTTCTTCATGCAGTATCTACTTTTTTAGACTAACTGAAAAAAGTGTTTTTAATAATAATTTAAGGCTGTTAATTATAAACTTTATGATGGCTAATGAAATATTATTAACAATAATAATGTAAATGTATATGCCACATGACTCCCAGTGACTCTAATTCTGGATTGCAGGATGAAAAAGAATATTAAGCATTTTTCTGAGGTGGAATCATTTCAGGCAGTTCATGAGTCCCAAACATTCTCTCTAAAAATGCTCCACATAGGAAATTAATTTGATGTGGTTGAAGCCAACCCTGGGAAACTGTGCATGGAGTAAATGATGATTTGCAAATGGTTCATTTCCAGGTAATGTGGAATCTTGCTCCTTTGAAAAAAGTCCTTAGAAGGGGTGGACCCTAACAATCAATTCAAGGCTGGAGAACTTCCTGTGGCCAGAATGGCAGTTGTATTTCGGAGTCCACATTTTTCTGATTCTGTGGACTACAATGCACATACACTGTATGGTACCCGGTAGTAGCCACAATGACATCACCTATATAGGTAGACAGTGGCAATTGAGAACAAAATTTCCATCGCTAAGTGATGTGATCATAAAGTGAGGGTACGCAAGAGGTGAGGGATCCTTGGTGCTTTCTGAGCTTGGATGTCCCAAAGGTGTTTTTTCCAACTTGGTTTTTTCTTTGAAAATGTTTTACTTCTCATCCAAGAAGCTTCTTCAGTTCTTCTTGGATGAGAAGAGAAATGTTTTCAAAGAGAATACCAAGAAAGTCCAGTTGTCTTTGGGAAAAAAAAGAACCTGTGGGACAGCTATGAGCTGGATGATTGAGAACGGGGGTCTTCAAACTTGGCCCTTTTATGACTTGTGGACTTCAACTCCCAGAATTCCTCAGCCTGGCTGAGGAATTCTGGGAGTTGAAGTCCACAAGTCATAAAAGGGCCAAGTTTGAAGACCTCTGTCTTAAATCTAACAAACAAAATGGAGGCTGGCTGAGAAATTCTGGGAGTTGAAGTCCACAAGTCATAAAAGGGCCAAGTTTGAAGACCCCTGTCTTAAATCTAACAAACAAAATGGAGGCTGGCTGAGAAATTCTGGGAGTTGAAGTCCACAAGTCATAAAAGGGCCAAGTTTGAAGACCCCTGATTGAGAATCTCCATAGGCAGGTCTAGTCTCTTGTTCATAGTACTGAACCTCAAGGTGATGTGCTAAAGTGGAACAGTGGGATTTGGAACCCCACCAATTAATCAAAATTGAAGAAGCTTCTTGGATGAGAAGCAAAAGATTTTCAAGACAAACCCCGCCCCCACAAAGAAAGTCCAGTTGACTTCTGGAAAAAACACTTTTGGGATAAGGGAGTAGACCATCTCCCTCTCTCTTTTCTCAAACGTTGTGATCTTTCCTCATATCTCGAGGGCTCTAGTCATGTCATCCTTCTCCTCCCCCTCCCCCAGTTGCAATCCTCCCTCTTCCATCACTTATCCATGTTGTCCTTTTGCTTCTCCAGGTTACGGCCACGCTGCCCCTGGGACGAATGCAGGGAAGGCCTTCTGCATGTGCTACGCTGCCCTGGGCATTCCACTCACCCTTGTCATGTTCCAGAGCCTTGGCGAACGCATGAACACCTTCGTCAAGTACCTCTTGCAACGGATGAAGAAGTGTTGCCGGATGAGAAGCACCGAGGTCTCCATGGAGAACATGGTGGCCGTCGGCTTCTTCTCCTGCATCGGCACCCTCTGCATCGGAGCAGCTGCCTTCTCTCATTGTGAAGAGTGGACCTTCTTTCAGGCCTTCTATTACTGTTTTATCACATTGACTACAATCGGGTTCGGAGACTACGTGGCCCTTCAGACGAAAGGAGCCCTTCAGAAGAAGCCGCTCTATGTGGCCTTTAGCTTTATGTACATCCTGGTGGGATTAACCGTCATCGGGGCTTTCCTCAATCTGGTTGTTCTCAGGTTGTTCATGAACATCGAGGAAGAGAGACGGGAGGCTGAGGAGAGGGCCTCCCAGGCGGGAAACCGGAGTAGCATGGTGGTCCACATCCAAGAAGACTCTCAACATGGCCGCCCACGGTACAAGG
>NW_015408024.1:0-2263 GCF_001527695.2 Protobothrops mucrosquamatus
GAATAATTGTTCCACTATTCTAAGGCTAAATTTATTTATTTTCCTCTACTTTGTATAGATTTATTTGGTAGACCAGCTAAAGCTTTTCCTGGACCAGGAAACCTGTTTCACAGCTATTTATGTATTTGGACTACTGCAATAGGGCTGGTCTTGAAAACCACCTGGAAGCTATAGCTGGATCAAAAGAGCCATAGCTGGATGGAAGAAACCTACTTCATTCATATAATACCACTGCTTTGAAAGTTGAATTGGTTACCATTTTCCAAGTGTTGGTTGTTATTTGTAAAATTTTCTATAGGTTAGTCTTGACAACTATGGGACCACCTCTATCCTGTTATTTCTGTCCATTCAGTAAGAATTGGCAGGGTTGATTCACTTTAGATCCCACAGGTAAAGCAATGCCATCTTGCTGATATCAGACACCAATTTCCTTTGTAGCCATGCCTGCAACCCATAACAGCATTCACACACACACACACACACACACACACACACATTTTAAATTATTACAGGTAGTCTGCTTTCCCCAGAATACTTGTCATTTAGCAACTTATCTGACAGATCCAGCCTTTACAATATAAAGACTGGGAAGTAACCAGAGGACAAAGCGGTTTTCACCTGAGCACATAGATAATGCTAGCACTGAAAGTAAGCTCTCAAAAAGAGGTATGGAGAGAGGGAGGAGAATACATGTTTGAAGCTGCAAAGTTCTCAATCATCATAATCAAAAAGGACTTTTGCAAAAGCACCATAACCTTCATTTCAATGGCATCCGCTGAGGGACTTTGCTCTCTGAGCCCACTGGTAGCTCAAAAAGAAAAAAAAATCATTGCAATCAGTCAGACTGTTCTGGAGTACATGGACAGTTGATTGTGACTTCAGAACCCAAAACTCCTTTGATTCTTGCTCTATATGGGAGCAAAAAGACTAGCAACCAAACTGCAAATTTATACCAACTGTATTTAGCAATACTGAAGATGCACATCAGTCCTTATTGAAGAAGTCTCTGTTTCTATGGGTGGCAATGAGTGGCAATGGACAAGGAAGCTCACATTAGGAGAGTGCTATGATACCATTGAGAAGTAGAGTAGAGAGAAGCAAGCCAACCACAAGGATTGTTTCTGTTATTTTAAATGCACTTCAAACAGCTCATTTTCTAGTTTTTCTTAAATAATAATTTTCTCTTGGTTAGCCTTACATTTTTAATAATATATTTTTGTCTTTCAAGCCACACAAATGTTTAGCTCTGGACATTTTGCTTCTGGGAGTTAGGTACTCTTATTTGTTTGATTGGCGGTATGCATTCAAAGATTTCAGACAGGAGTTCAAGACATGCGTTTTTCTCCTTAACTACCTTTTGGGAAATGTTAATCTTAAAGCTTGAGTGTTTTGAGAGCTTTTATGGATAAAAGAAGACATGATGCCTAACAAATTCCACAAAAATGCAGGAAGAACATTCCCCCCCCCCCATCTATTCCAGGAGTAGATAGCTGGTTTGTTTTAGTGGTTAAGGTACCAGGCTAGAAACCAGGAGACTGTAAGTTGTAATATTGCCTTAGGCACAAAGCCAACAAGGTGATTTTGGACCAGTCACTCTTTCTCAATCCAGGAAGAAGGCAATGACAAACTGCTTCTGAAATCTTGTCCAAAATCTGCAGGGATTCATCCAGGCAGTTGCCAGGAATTAATATTGATTTGAAGTCACCGCTCAACAGCAGCAACAACACAACTCCAGGAGTTCTCAGGAGCTACAAAGAATCAATGCATCTTGTGTGGTCTACAAGGAATAGGTCAGTGGGAGAGGCAGATATGGCGGGAGCAGAGGACCATATCAGGTTAGGGGAGCACGCACACGCTATTTACAAGCTTGTGGGTGCTCTGGTCCTCAGGCCCCCACTCGGTTCCCAGGGGACACAGACCCCCCGGCCCGGGACCATCGGCTGATGTTATGTAATGCCAGGTCCGTGGTAAATAAGGCCCCCCTCATACAAGATCTTATTTTAGAGGGGGGCGCGGACCTGGCAGGTATTACTGAGACCTGGTTGGGCGTAGAGGGTGGAATATCACTGGTGGACATCTGCCCGCCAGGTTTTCAGGCATTCCATCGGCCAAGGACCCGGGGTAGGGGCGGAGGGGTAGCGGTCATTATAAGGGAGAGCCTTTGTCCAAGGGAGACCACTGTGCCTCAGATAGACGGCGTGGAGTCGCTCTTTGTGAAGTGGGGGCAAGGGGTGCAAGTGGGCTTGTTGATTATATACCTGGC
>NW_015408025.1:0-2263 GCF_001527695.2 Protobothrops mucrosquamatus
TTCTCTTTTGCCAGCTGGTACAGCTAAGAGCAAAACCGAAAGGTGGGTACGGTCAGACTCCTTGTTTTAGCAATGTTTTTCCCCCTACCTGTCCTTATCTCAACCATTGTTAGATAGATGTGCTATGTCGCTATGGGAGATCAGCGGAACTGACCTTCTACATTATGCTTTATAACAGCGTTTTTCAAACAAAGATGATTAGGGGACTGGAGGCTAAAACATATCAAGAACGGTTGCTGGAATTGGGTATGTCTAATTTAATGAAGAGAAGGACGAGGGGGGACATGATAGCAGTCTTCCAATATCTCAGGGGCTGCCCCAAAGAAGAGGGAGTCAAGCTATTCTCCAAAGCACCTGAAGGCAGGACAAGAAGCAACGGATGGAAACTAAGCAAGGAGAGAAGCAACCTAGAACTAAGGAGAAACTTCCTGACAGTTAGAACAATTAACCAGTGGAACAACCTGCCTCCAGAAGCGGTGAATGCTCCAACACTGGAAGTTTTTAAGAAGAGACTGGACAGCCATTTGTCCGAAATGGTGTAGGGTTTCCTGCCTGAGCAGGGGGTTGGACTAGATGACTTCCAAGGTCCCTTCCAACTTTATTATTATTATTTATTATTATTATTATTATTATTATTATTATTATTATTATTATTATTATTATTATTATTATTATTATTATTATTATTATTATTATTATTATTAACTTGGCTATATTAAGATGAGTGGACTTCAGTTTCCAGAATTCCCCAGCCAGTTATGCTGACCGGGGAATTATGGGAGTTGAAGTCCATACACTTTAACGTCGCTAAGTTTGGAAAACACTGCTTTATACTTTATTACTTAGCTGTGTTCCCTGTCAATCAGAAACTCTGAAACTGTTCTTCACTTCAGGCTTATAGCCTGCTTGTCAAATGCCCAGGCGTCTTCCATGTAAAATGTATTGTATTGAGGTAATAAATAAATCACTCTTCCGTGTTCTATTTTTAATTTTGAAAGATGTTGATGTCTTAAAAACAAAACAAAAACAAGAATGCAATTTCTTTCCTTCCCCCAGGTTGCTCTTCTTTGGCATTTCATCAAAGTACCTCTTTCCTTATTGTCACTTTTTTCTTCCCTCTCCAAAAGATGGGAGGCACATTTGGTTTCAACCCACTTAGGAAGGTTTTTAAACCTCTATAAGGAAAGGGGTAAGAGATTCATATTTTTCAGTCTTTTAATTGCATTTCTTTTTCTTTTAAGGAAGGGCACCTTTTCAATAATTGAATTCCAGTAGGAAAGTTGCCCTCCAGAAGATATATGCTGGTAAGGAGAAACTTGAAATGACTTTTTTAAAAAAAAAATATTATTCTGTTCAAATGTTCAAGCCATCCCATATGCCCTGGGCTCAGTTTGATTGCCGTGAGTATTAACACTCTGAAATTTGCATTAACCCTTTTTCTACAAGACTATTAGACTGTGACTACCCCTAGATTGAATTTGATAGAGAAGAAATCATATGGCTTAGCTAAGGGGGGCAAAAGTCCCGGGTCAAAGAACTGGGGACCTTTTATCGGACACAACAATCAAAGAACACCAAGGTCTCCACACAATAATCAGAGAAAGTGAAAGAACATAGACCATAGATAATAATAATAATAGGATAGGAAGGGACCTTGGAGGTCTTCTAGTCCAACCCCCTTCTCAAGTAGAAAACCCTATACCATTTCAGACAAATGCCTGTCCAGTCTCTTCTTGAAAATCTCCAGTGATGGAGCATTCACAGCTTCTGAAGGCAAACCGTTCCACTGATTAATTGTTCTCACTGTCAGGAAATTTCTTCTTAGTTCTAGGTTGCACCTCTCTTTCATGATCTTCTACCCATTACTTCTTGTCCTGCCCTCAAGTGCTTTGGAGAATGGGTTGATCCCCTGTTCTCTGTGACAGTCCCCTCAAATATTGGAAGGCTGCTAACATGTCACCAATAGTCGCCCGTTCCCTCAATCGTTCATCGTATGCTTTAGCCTCCAGATGCCTTGTCATCTTTGTTGCTCTTCTCCGCACTCTTCCGAGGGTCTCAACATCTTTTTTTTTTGTATTGTGATGACCAGAACTGGGTTCAGTTTTCAAATGAATCCCACCAGTGCAATCTAAAGCAGTACTACCACTTGACTTCAACAGATCTTGAAATTACTCCTCTGTTGATGCAGCCTAAGACCGCCTTAGGTCTTGAATTGCCTCTGACTCCTTTGGACTGCACCCCTCCTTCCTTTGGATCTGCCTCC
>NW_015408026.1:0-2263 GCF_001527695.2 Protobothrops mucrosquamatus
CTCTATTCATGTAAAACGATTTATTTTAATTTTATCTCCACCTAGAATGCTATGCTCCAAATCCTATATTTCCCCCAAAGATCTCCATCCTATAACCTACAGAAGTAGATTCAAAATGTTCAGAAGATGAAAGGAGGAATCCAAGCTAATGGGCTTGAGATATGTGGAGTGTCTACTCCAGTGCTCCAAGTAAGAAAATCTATCTTAAATATATCATTCATTGTATATACATTAACAACACTCACAAAAAAAGAAGAATTGCTGCCCAAATCAATCTCTTCACACAGCATTGAAGTTCTGGGAGAAGCTATTGTACCATCTCAGTCACAGGAATAGGGATCTTATCAAGCATGGAAAATTGTATGTGAGCATTTATAGTCACTCTGATGCATTTAGCCTTAGTGTAAAATAGCTCTGATATTCATTTACGAGCTTTACTCTGCCTATCAGCCATAAATTTATTGAAATCACTTGAATGGCAAAAAGATCAATTTTATAACTCATTCATCACTAACAGCTTCCAAGCCACCAATCTCACTTGTTAGTTATAAAATAAAATCTGACATGTCTAATAAATATATAATTGATAGGTTGACTTCAAAGTAAGGTTCTTGATATCTCCCATAAATGTCATTTGAAAAGCTGAAGACAATAAAAGTGAGGAAAAAATGGCAAAAAAAGGCAGTGCTATGTGAGTTTTGAAAAGAAATTATTTATTTGTATAACTTGAATTAATTAAATTATTCATATTTCTATAAACTGTCTACTTTTGCAGACATGCTATGTCTACAGAACAATGTGAAATAATGCAACAGAAAACACAACATTGTATCTAAACCATTAAAAAAAAATACTGACTGATGATTTAGAATGTTCAGCATGATTCCACAAACTTTGCTCTGATCTATAAACTTTTTCTAAGTCATTACAGACTGAATAAAACACTCCTCTGGAGATGGTCAAGCTGAAATGCTCAGGATTCAAAATCCCTTATAACTCAGTTCTGACAGTCTATAATGAAGTGTTCCTCTGACAAACTTCTCTGAGTTTTGTAATTCCCTGACAGCCATTAGTACAAGTCAGGGTTACAAAACTGCTTTTAACATTGCAAAGTCAGCATAATACATTGCATGTCCTACAGCTAAGAATTATGCTGATGTGATAAGAACAATGTATGTTAGACTTGATAAGTGTGTTATAATTGCCAAGATAATAATACAAGAGTTAAAATTTGTATCGGAAAAACTTCCTAACTCTAGGTTACTTAGAAGTACTGTAGTGAAATCATAGAGTCTTCTTAGTCTCTCTTTGCCAAATCAAACTGACAACTTTCTTCAATAGCTTTTGAACAGGATTTAAATTTATATTAGGAAGATTATTGGCCCACATAAATTTATATTAGGAAGATTATGGCCCACATAAGGAAGATTATTGGCCCACATAAATTTATATTAGGAAGATTATGGCCCACATAAAACTAATTTTATGTGGGCCACATTGTCTGGTTTTGAAATCTTAGATCGGATCTTGTGGAAATGAAAACAAAGTAAAGCTGTAGGATCCAATCTGGGTCAGTCATTGGGACTAGAAGTTTAGTCTTCCGCATTTGTGGACTCATGCTGAAGCCCATCCTCAGGGAACTTCTCTCTGCTAGAATGTGTGCTTTGGGCTATTCTATGCATAGTATTTATGTGGTGCCTGGTTGTGTCTGGCTTTGTATTTGTTTTTTGTTTTTTTTTCCAAAGAAATTTTATTATTTTCCATCATAAAAAACAATCAAAAGCATAATAAACACAATAACAAGTAAAAAACCCCACCCACCCCCCCGGACTTCCCAAACCTAATCCGAGGATAATATTCATATATAAGTAAACAAATACTAATATCCCTAACTCCACAAAGTATCTTAAGCTACAAAAAGGGATAGAAAGAATAAACAAGATAGAAAAAAAAATCTAAAAACCTAAGTTATATTCTACCACTCTATGCTTCCTTTGAATATAAACAATCCATCTTCTCCATATTGATAAAAATTGTTCATTTGAATGATTCTTCAAATAAGCCGAAATCTTTGCCATTTCAGCAAGATACGAAACTTTCAATCTCCAGTCTTCCATTGTAGGCAGAATTGGGCTCTTCCAATTTTGGGCTATCAACAAGCGGGCAGCAGTTAGACAATAAAGCATCAAATTTGTTTCTTTTACATCTAAATCTTGCACAATACCTAAAAGAAACAACTGTGGAAGAAAAGTAATCCTTTTTT
>NW_015408026.1:10627-11939 GCF_001527695.2 Protobothrops mucrosquamatus
CCTAGGGAGGATTTTTAAATTGGGTTTTTTAGAAATTTTAATTATCACAACACTAAAATATTGGTTTTAATTTGGTTTTATTCGGTGGGGTGTGTGGGTCTCTCTTTGTTTTTAATAATGTTGTGAGCCGCCCTGAGTCCTTCGGGAGAAGGGCGGGATACAAATTGGAATAATAAATAAATAAATAAATAAATAAATACTATTAGCCGTATTATTCACTTAAAAACAAACAAATAAATAAAAGACAGTGAGATGTAGCTGCCACAAGAAAATTCTTTGATGCTATCCTATTGAACCCTGGAAACAAAACTGACTTCAAATTCAGTCAACTTCAACCATAGGAATTCCTCTCCTTAGAAACCTCACTGAAATTCTGTGACAGATTGCAGCAACTAAGTGTCACAGACAGTTAAGAGAAATCTGAGAAAGGAAAAAAAATGGGACAATTTTGATGTATGCATGCATTGAAGATTTTTTTGGGACTTATACTGTATGTAGAATCAGTTAGTGGTAATATAGAACTTGGCTTCATGTTCAAAAATCTTGTTTTTCAGACTGTTTTCCTATGCTTCCAACATTCTAAAATGTTGAATTGCTAGAAGAGGAATGTCTAACCATATGCATTCTTGGTTAGCCAATAACAAACCTCAGCTTAAAGACTTTAGCAGTCTTTGTAACCAAGAAGTAAACTCAAATACTTCAAACCATAATAGGATTTATCATTATGCCACATCATCATTTTTAATCACAGAATGATTACCTTAGGAAACATCATCCTGAAATACACCCTGATAACCTTCTGAATTCCATTCCACTGAGACAGAGGCATGCATTTAAGAAACATCATTTTCTTTCGATGTCAGCTTGTGGGTTTTTTGTTTTGTTTTGTTTTTGCATCTTTGCTAAGGCTGCCAACAGGACCGCAGACATTTTGCCAAGATATTTGTATGGATGCGTGAGTATATCTGCAGCATCCAATTGTTCCACTTACGTGCCTGGTAACCATAGAACACAGTCTTAGCTGGCTGGTTAGGTTGAGTTTACAGCTTCTCAGCATCACCGGCGTGGTTAAGGACAAGCATAGCAGGCCAGTAAATCTAGCCCAAGGGAGACAGTGTTTGCCAAATGTGAAGTCTGTTTGGTGATAAAAGGAGTTGATCGGAGAACGCTAAGGCTGAGTTCTGCCTCCTCCCCACCAAATAACTACCAGATGGTAGCAACATTTGGCAACTCTCCTGCTTAGCTAGGATTCATATTGATACCCTAGAAATGAAGTGAAAGCTCTTGTATCCTATTACCGCTCCCCTGAGCT
>NW_015408027.1:0-2263 GCF_001527695.2 Protobothrops mucrosquamatus
CCCCCCCCCCCCCGCTTTTCATGACTGTGAGAGGCTCCGTAATAAAAGCCTACAGTAGCCTCCCATTCGATTCCAAAGGAGCAGAGAGTGGATATATTGTTATAGGCCACCTGGTGGAGGGGGGAGAGGGGAGGGGGCAAAGGAAGTATGGGGTGGGGGCACACAATGCCGAGAGAAAGTCTTCCGCCTTAAAAAAAAAAAAGGCATTGCAGAAAACGACATTTTTCTTTCCTTTTTTTCCCCTTTCCTCTTTCCTTTTTCCTCTCCTCTCCTCCTTTCCTTTCACCACAGGCATGCTGCTTAACAGACTTCACAAATCTTCCTACAATTGTGCATAAACAGCCATTCGTGTTACCATGACTTGTTTATATTATGCCTTCAAACCAGCTATAACCCTGCCTTGGCCAGAATAGGAATAGGAACGGAAACAGCCTTTTGTGTGTGTGTGTGTGTGTATTTTCTTCCTTCCTCCCTTTCTCCACCACATGCCATTTTCTGTAAGAGATAAAACGAAACCTGAACTCTTCAGAACATGGCAGATAGGAATGTACTGCCTTGTATATTTTCACGTTTGGTATAATACACAAGTAGATAGATAGGGACTACTAGCTCCTGTTGTTGTGCAACCGGATTGCAGATATAAAGGGATGGCTAAGCATGACAGACTCTGAAGAAGAAGGGTGTAATGAGCTAGATATTGGTTGTTAGTTTTTGCCTCCTGAAATTACTCTTTTCCATTTTCTAGGCTTCAAAAATCAGGCCGGGATATTAGATAGGCGTATGGTTGGGTGGACAAATACGTTTTAAGAGCTTCCCTGTCAGCCTGCCTTTCTTTTTTTCCCTTTTTCTAAAATATGGCTATTGTCCTTTGCTTATTGAGTGAGGCTATTGGGCTATGGATTATATTTGCAAAGAAAGGAATCCACACCCTGAAATCGAAGTAACCCAACAATAACAGCCACAGAACACGACATTTGCCACCATGACAGGGAACGACTTGGGGCGGGATTTATGGGTGTCACTGGCAGGAAAGGCAAAAATGGCAAGCCCAGAAAAATCCTCCTCCACAATCGATAACTGGGAATTCAATTCTTAACCGAATAGAAACGCCATTTGATAGCGGAGCTCTTTCTGAACCAAATTATTAATCAATATAAGCAACCAATCAGTCAATCCCTGACATTGGTATAGATGCTTTTTTCTTCTTCTTTTTTCTTGCTATCTCTCTTTTTAAAATAAGGAGAGGCAAAATATAATATCTTCAACGTCTTCTCTTTCCTCTGGTAAACAAACAAACAAAAACAAACAAACACAGACAGAGAGGGAGAGAGGGGGGGAGGGAGAGAGAGAGAGAGAGAGAGAGAGAGAGAGAGAGAGAGAGAGAGAGAGAGAGAGAGAGAGAGAGAGAGAGAGAGAGAGAAATTTTGAAAAAAAAACAGAACCGGAGCAGATAAATTCTGCACAGGGCTAACAATTTTACCCCATAAGCTTAGATTAATTTTAAAAACATGGCAGGAGAGTGGGAGAGAGAGAGAGAGATACTTACAAACCCTAGCATATCTTTGGAGAAGTCTAAAGGCTAAAAGGAAGCAAGTAATTATTTTAGTGGCTAAACACACCTTTCTGAGGAACTACAAAAGGGGACATGAGCTGGCGTAAGGATATTTTTGGATTCACGTATTCAGGCTCTAGCAGAGATTGAAAAATAATCAAACAGTTTCGTTCTGCCCAAATATTTGTACAAGATCTGCTGGCAATGAAAATCCCAAGTCTTAAAACTGACAATCAACACACCAAAACCCATACAACATCAGAACCTTGTCTTTCACCTGTTTGTTAAACATGGGCCTATTGGAAATCTAACTGCCCTGAGAAATTAATTCTCCTTTCTATCCTTCTGGTGTACAGAATAAAGCCCATTCTTTGTGGGTGTAAGAGAATTTTGCTTCTCTCTCCAAAAGGACACTCTCCTTCTCTTTCCAAGCACCCTGCCTGCTTGGCTAATTTCCTTCTCCTCTTACTCTCTTGCAAAAGCACATCAAATAGAGCAGGTTGAAGGGGGCCGGGGGTTGACTTCTGTCTGTTTGCTCTTTTGCCTGCTTTCTTCTTTCTTCTTCTATTCAATGAGATCACCTTACAGTTTAGCAATGGTGCCCACAAGCAACTTGTTGCGGGAGGGTGCAGTTCTTTCTACAAGCCAGTTTGCAAAATGCCTGCAATCTACCCCACCACTTAAGACATTGCAAGGCTAAAGCTAACAGGA
>NW_015408028.1:0-2262 GCF_001527695.2 Protobothrops mucrosquamatus
TCCTCCTTCTCCTCCTCTTCCTCCTTCTTCTTCTTCTCCTCCTCCTCCCCCTCCTCCTCCTCCTTTTCCTTTTCCTTCTCCTCCTCCTCCTCCTCCTTCTCCTTCTTCTTCTCCTTCTCCTTCTCCTTCTCCTCCTCCTCCTCCTCCTCCTTCTCCTCCTACTTTTCTTTTCCTTCTCCTCCTCCTCCTCCTTCTCCTTTTCCTCCTCCTCCTCCTCCTCCTCCTCCTCCTCCTCCTCCTCCTCCTCCTCCTCCTCCTCCACTGATGATGCTACCTAGTTGGGCAATAAAACATCTGCAAGAAAACCACCCAGCTCAGAGAATACCAAGGACCCCTCTTGTCAACCCTGAGCTACAAATATTGTCCCTGACTAGAAGCAACGTTGTTTGGCAAAGCCTCCCTAACTGTCGATCTGTCGGCTCTTCCAGGTGGTCTACATATTGGAGAAGAAGCACTCCCGGACAGCCATGGGCTTCCTCCGCCTCTTGACCGATCGCAACAGTGACTTGTTCCAGAAATACGCCATGTTCTCGCCGGTGGACCACAGGGTGCCTCGTTCCTACGTGGCCTTGGCTGACTGCCCTCCTGACTTCACCACTCGCCCCGAGGACTACGCCAGCATTCTTTTCATCTGCCGCATTGTGGATTGGCGGGAAGACAGCAACTTTGCCCTCGGGTACGTGGCTGTCGAATGGAAGAGGGGACTAGTAGCAGTATAACAAGATTCGGGAGGGACCTCGGAGGTCTTCTAGTCCAGTCCCCTGCTCATCCTGCAATTTAAGACAAGTGTCTGTCCAGTTTCTTCTTAAAAACCTCCAGTGTTGGAGCACCCACAATTTCTGGAGGCAGGTTGTTCCACTGGTTAATTGTTCTGACTGTCAGGAAGTTTCTCCTTAGTTCTAGGTTGCTTCTCTCCTTGGTTAGTTTCCATCCGTTGCTTCTTGTCCTGCCTTCAGGCGCTTTGGAGAAGAGCTTGACTCCCTCTTCTTTGGGGCAGCCCCTGAGATATTGGAACACTGCTATCATGTCCCCCCTGGTCCTTCTCTTCATTAGACTAGACATATCCAATTCCAGCAATTTTCTTTGTATGTTTTTGTCTCCAGGCCTTTAATCATCTTAGTTGCTCTTCTCTGCACTTTTTCCAAGTCTCAACATGTTTTTTTTTTGTCGTGTGGTGACCAAAACTGGATGCCATATTCCAGGCATGGCCTTACTAAGGCTTTATAAAGTGGTACTAATACTTCACGTGATATAACAACAACAACAACAACAACAACAATATAAAATTGTAAGGGACCTTGGAGGTCATCTAGTCCAACCCCCTACTCAGGCAGGAAACCCTATATCCTTTCAGACACATGACTGTCCAGTCTCTTCTTAAAAACTTCCAGTGTTGGAGCATTCACTGCTTCTGGAGGCAGGTTGTTCCACTGGTTAATTCTAACTGTCAGGAAATTCCTCCTTAGTTCCAGGTTGCTTCTCTCCTTGATTAGTTTCTATCCGTTGCTTCTTATCCTGCCTTCGGGCACCTTGGAGAATAGCTTGACTCCCTCTTCTTTGGGGCAGCCCCTGAGATATTGGAACACTGCTATCATGTCCCCCCTCGTCCTTCTCGTCATTAAATTAGACGTACCCAATTCCAGCAACTGTTCTTTATATTTTGATTCTATGCCTGTTCCAGCAGGAGACCCTATACCATTCCAGACAAATGGACGTCCAGTTTCTTCTTAAAAACCTCCAGTGTTGGATCGCCCACAACTTCTGGAGGCAGGTTGTTCCAATGATTAATCGTTCTCACTGTCAGGAAATTTCTCCTTAATCCCAGGTTTATGCCAGTTGCGGTAAGAGTAGAAATGAAGCTGTTCCCAATAATTAGAAGGCCTGGAAATACGTCTCGTTTCTAGCAAACACAAAAGCTTGAACCTCGGGTTAAAAATCATCAATTCATGCAAGAGAAAAAGTAGAACGGGTCACCCTTGACTTACGAGCATTCTTGTAGTGACCAGACAGGAAAAAGAAATGACTTATGACTGTTTTTCACACTTAGGACCGTTGCAGCATCTCCACAGTCCCGTGATCAAAATTGGCAACTGGCTCACGTTTATGACAGTTGCAGCGTCCTGGGATCCCGGGATCCTCTTTTGAGACCTCCTGGGGAAGCCGTGCTAACAACTGCAGTGGATCCCTTAATAACTTTGGCGAGAAAGGTCGTAAAATAGGACAAAGCTTATTTAACAACAGCCTCGCTTAGCGATAGAAATT
>NW_015408029.1:0-2262 GCF_001527695.2 Protobothrops mucrosquamatus
ATCCCTAAATGTGCCTTTTTGTCCTTTAAAAGAGAATCAATATTCGCGATTCCTTACTGGGGAGGGAAAAAAATCTCTGTGCAGGGACTCAGGATTCCAGCAAAAAGCCAGTGACTTCTACCTTTGATGGGCGATGTTTGCATGCAGAGCACATAGGACACACACACACACACACACACACACACACACAGAGTCTCTATGTACAATGCACCGTCTTGCATAGATCAGCCCATGATATTGACAGCCCTTTTGCTTATTTCCTAATGCCTCCCCCCTCCCGTGTTATCTGCTCCACCCCGAATTCTCCTCCCTTCCAGTCTCCTTAAGCAGCCATTTATGATCTTAATACAGCCCTCAGTCTGTCTCCCTTTCCACACCCCCTAAAATTCTTCCTTCAGGCAGGCTTCCAGAGGTCGGCTGACAGGATGCAGGTAACCCCTCCCCCCTGTCCTGCCGCCTCCCACGGCGCCGCTCTGCATCCCGTGCCTCCGTGCCTCAAGCCCCCGTGTCACAGAACTGCTGTCGTTATGCTTGGGCGGAAGACTTTTTCTTTTACAAATGGGGTGGGTGGGCCCAACATTTGTGGGCAGGCAGGACCCCGCCCGCCGAGTCGCCGCCTCCCCATCGCCCTCCGCCCCGGCCAAAGCTTTGCCTGATGTTCCAGCTGACCGGCGCAGGTCTGGGGGTCGTCAGCCTGCCCACCCCCCTTTCTTATTATATAGGTCAACCGCTTGTCCTCTTCCCACCCCCATTATAAAATGACCAGGTTGTAGCCACAACGTGGTTCTGTCCTTCGAGCGAGTCCACGACAAACACGATGGAATCAGGCTCCTCAAGTCGTTTTGTTCATTTTCCAGGGTTGGGTCATGAGATCAGCAGCCCAAAACTGCAATCATTCCGCTCCGGGTAAAACCGCCCCAGTGTTTCTTCCTCGGCTTCAGCACTAAGAAACGGGCCGCTTTGTCGCCCATCCGAAAATCGAAAGGAGCCGAAGCTGCGAGGAGAGCCTGTGGCGCAAGCAGCCCAAGGCGCCCGTCCCCGTTTCCTCTGCTCTTGCCAAGCGGGCAGGCCTCCCCCCCATCCAAAGAATGGCCGGGCAGGGTCGGGAGGCAGCGGCGGTGCTTCCTTCACCGGGGGCTTTTCGGGGAGTGCTTGAGCAGCGGCTGAGGAGCAGCGGGGTGATGTGGAGCCGGGGCTCGGACGGCCAAAGCAGCGCCGTTTCTCCTCGGGGTCCAAAAGGTGAGGCACCGGCTTTAGAGTGGAAAGAGGGAAGCCTCGAACGCGTGGGCTTGCGTCCACACGTGCCTGCGTCAACTGATCAAAAGTTCGGCTTGGGCTGCACCCTTTCTCCTCTGAGCTTTAGGGAGCGTAAGGTCCTCACTTCCCACGTTCCCAAATGTGGAGAAGCAAAACGCGCCCCACTTTAATATTAGCACAAGCTAACGGCGGCTCCTAGGTAAGCCTACCAAACCTTACGCTCCCTAAAGCTCAGAGGAGAAAGGGTGCAGCCCAAGCCGAACTTTTGATCAGTTGGCGCAGGCACGTGTGGACGCAGGTCCACGCGTTCGAGGCTTCCCTCTTTCCACTCTAAAGCCGGTGCCTCACCTTTTGGACCCCGGGGAGAAACAGCGCTGCTTTGGCCGTCCGAAGCTGAAGCCGAGGAAGAAACACTGGGGCGGTTTTACCCGGAGTGGAATGATTGCAGTTTTGGGCTGCTGATCTCATGACCCAACCCTGGAAAATGAACAAAACGACTTGAGGAGCCTGATTCCGTCGTGTTTGTCGTGGGCTCGCTCGAAGGACAGAACCACGTTGTGGCTACAACCTGGTAATTTTATAATGGGGGTGGGAAGAGGACAAGCGGTTGACCTATATAATAAGAAAGGGGGGTGGGCAGGCTGACGACCCCCAGACCTGCGCCAGTCAGCTGGAACGTCAGGCAAAGCTTTGGCCGGGGCAGAGGGTGATGGGGAGGCGGCGACTCAGCGGGCGGGGTCCTGCCTGCCCACGAATGTCGGGCCCATCCGCCCCATTTGTAAAAGAAAAAGTCTTCCGCCCAAGCTTAACGACAGCAGTTCTGTGACACGGGGGCTTGAGGCACGGAGGCACGGGATGCAGAGCGGCGCCGTGGGAGGCGGCAGGACAGGGGGGAGGGGTTACCTGCATCCTGCCAGCCGACCTCTGGAAGCCTGCCTGAAGGAAGAATTTTAGGGGGTGTGGAAAGGGAGACAGACTGAGGGCTGTATTAAGATCATAAATGGC
>NW_015408030.1:0-2262 GCF_001527695.2 Protobothrops mucrosquamatus
CCCCCTCCACCGCCTTTGCGATTGCAGCGCAGCTTTCCCCCACTGACGCTCCCCGGATGGAGAGCCACATCTCCCATTATCCCCAGGCGACCCGCCTGGCCTGGGATGGGACTTGGAGTCCGGCCCCCTGGAGATCTGGGGCTGCTGCAAGCAGATGCAGGGCTTCGGTGCAGGGGGGTCCGCAAAGCCCCCCTCCCCTAATGCTTCCTGCCCTTCTGAAGAAGCGGGTCGGGGGGCGTCGCGCAGCCCCCCCCCGAAGCCCCGCACCTGCTTTCACTAGCCCCCAATCGCCAGGGGCGTCGGATTCCAAGTCCCATCGGAGCAGCCCCCAATCGCCAGGGGCGTCGGACTCCAAGTCCCATCGGAGCAGCCCCCAATCGCCAGGGGCGTCGGAATCCAAGTCCCATCGGAGCAGCCCCCAATCGCCAGGGGCGTCGGACTCCAAGTCCCATCGCAGCATCTTCCAGTCGCCAGGGGCGTCGGACTACAAAGCCCATTGCAAACAGGCCCCAATCGCCAGGGAAGTCGGACTCCAAGACCCATCGGAGCAGCCCCCAATCTCCAGAGGCGTCGGACTCCAAGTCCCATCGCAGCATCTTCCCGTCGCCAGGGGGGTCGGACTACAAAGCCCATTGCAAGCTGACCCCAAGCGCCAAGGGCGTCGGACTCCGAGCCCCATCGCAGCAGCAGCCCCCCCCCTCCCCAGCGCCAGACACCCCCCCAACTCCCATCCCACGCCAGGCCTGCCGCCTGGGGATGATGGGAGGTGGGGCTCCCCTTTGCCAAGCGGCCCCTGGCGCAATCGGGCTGCAATCGGCGGGGCGGAGCTCCTGCTGCAATCCGCGCTGCCGCCCGCATCAGCCGGCCGAGCGGCGAGGAGGAGCCGGAGGCGGAGCGCCCGCCCACCCCACCGCGGCCGGGGTTACATCATCCCCGTGGCTGGGACGGGGCTCAGACAAAGCCGCTCGCGGGCTCGGTCGCAGCTGCGAGGATGGCGCCGCGCCGCCGTTGAACGGCGCTGCCGCCTCGGGGCCGCTTCCCCCCAGCGAGGGGTCTTTCCCGGAGTCAGGAAGGCAGAGGAGCCCCCCCACCCCTTGCAGGGCTCCGGACGAAGGTACGGGGGGGGCAGGCGTGGGGAAAAGCAGGTGGGGAGGGGGGGGTCCTGGACTGGCGGGGGAGGGGGCTGACGTCGCGTGTGGGGAGGGGGCGATGAGAATGCGTTGCACACCTGCGGAGGATGGGGGGGGGTTCTCTCCCAATTCTTCCTCTGCCCGACCTTTATCCCCGGAGACCCCCCCTCCCCCGCCCCCTGGAGCCCAAGCGGCTGCCCTCTGTCCTCTGCCCATGCTCAGAGGTCCCCTGTTCGGGGAGCCGCCTTTCCCCACCACCTCAAAGCATTGTCAAGGCTCCATCTAAGACCCTTTTTTTCGGGGCCACAGAATTGCAGGTTGAGGTTTTTTGGGGGGTGGGGGGGGCTAGAGATGCTAACGGGAGGGGGGAATGGAGGAGAAGGGGAGGGGGCTTGGTTTCAAACAGAGGCCAAAACCCACCCTTGCATTCTCCCTCCCCTCGGAGTTTCCCCAGGTAGAGACGCCACAGGTGCCATTCTCAAATGGAGAGGGGGGAGGGGGGGAGGAACTACAGGCCCCATAACCCCCAGCCAGCCTGCTTTTGGGGCTCCGGGAGGTTGGCAGGATAGGGGCAAAAGGGGCGAAGCCACTTCCTGGCACAAAAGGGAGCTGCTTATTCAGCCCCGGCGCATCGCTTAGTAACGCGCCGTATCATCCATGAGTGGCCCGTGAATGGCGAGGCTGACTCGGCGGGACGGGGGCGAGTCATCCCGGTTTGCACTTGGCACATGGGAAGGGGAGGGGGGCAAAGGCCAGGCCAAGCCGGGATCTGGCATTTTGGGGGGCACTCTAGACAGGGATCGAACCAGTTCTGCAACCTTGGAATAAGCCCCATAAAACAATTAGCTGATAAAGCCGTTCCAGGTCATTCTCGACTTACGAGCACGGTTGAGCTCCAAAATTTATGTCGCTAAGCGAGACAGTTGTTTTGGCCCACTTTGGAACCTGGTGGTTAAGTCGATCCCTGCCAATGTCAAGTTAGCAACACAGTTGTTAAGTGAATCTGGCTTCCCCTGTGGACTTTAGTAATAATAATAATAATAATAATAATAATAATAATAATAATAATAATAATAATAATAATAATAATAATAATAATAATAATAATAATAATAATAATAATAATAATAAT
>NW_015408031.1:0-2262 GCF_001527695.2 Protobothrops mucrosquamatus
GCAGCAAAAGCCATACTGGGATCAGCTTTGGGGCTGGGTTGAAAAAAACAACACCGTAAAGCAAATTAATTCCTGTTTCATACAAGAAATTCTGAGAAGATTCATTTCAAACTGTGTCCATTTTCTTCCATGGGGGTAGAAAGCTTGATTGATCAGGAATTTTACATACATGTTTATAGATTATAAATAATGCATCAACTAAGTTCCCCCCCAAAAAAATATTGTTTTTATTATTTTATTCTGTATGTTGCCATGCAATCTTGCCTAACTGCAGCTTACAACACATCATACAATGTAATAAAATATCCAGCATGAAAAAGTCCCATGACAAACAAGACATCAATAAGAATATCAATAAATAATGATCTCATAATAACAGCACAACAATCAACCAATAGCCTGAAATTATTCCCCCCAAAGGCCCTCTGGAAAAAGAAAAAAAACTTTTCAACAGCTTCCAGAAAGCTGATTCGAAGAAAGTCAATCTAGCTTTTTATTTTTTAATTCTATTTAGAGTGGAGGATGGGGAGTCTGTTCTAAAGGATGGAGAAACAGCATCTGATCTCCACTCATCTCTTAGACTTGGGCCTCCATCGGCAGGATGGTGACTTTAGACACACAACTGGCCCCTTTTTTTACTATGACATGATGCATGTTTTAAAAGGATAAAAGCATTGCCACCTCTTTATTATTTGAAACCTTCCTTACTCCATGGATGTCCATGCCATCAGGAGCATCTTCCCGAAGGATATTCTCAGATAAATAAACTCAAAGCAGAGGAGGTCTTAAAGATACCTCTGCACTTTCTAAGCTATGCTCCCAAGGCTAGTATTTTCAATTGCATCAGAAAAGTTATTGGTAGCCAGCGTAAGATAGGTGTAACATGATGATAGCAAATGCGCTAGTCCAGCAGCAGTCCACTGAGTTTTAGATCAGTGCAATTTCTGGGTGGTCTTCAAAGACCGCCCTATATAGAATACATTGCAGAAATCTAGCCATTTGGTGATATAGCCATGAAGATCATTGTAGCCAGATTGTCCTGCTCCAGGACAGCCATATTAAGCAAACCAGGGAAAACTGGCAAAAGCCCTCCTGGATACAGCCTCCACTTGCCTAACCAGCAGTAACCAACTCTGCTGCCTCTATGGAAGTGAACCCCCTTCAAAAACTTGCTTAGAAAGCATCAAGGACCCCACAGTTTAACCCTGAGCTACAAATATTTTTTATTGTCAATAAGTCTGGAGCTGGCAGAGAGATGCAATGTACCAACCACAACTCTTAGTCTTACTTGAGTTCAACTTCAGCTTCTTGCAGTCCCCAACAATCTGCACTAGACTATAATGGAATATACATATACACATACATACATCTTCTTGAGAATGCTCAACAAATGCACATAATTTAGGATTAAATGGTAAGGTTTTAAATATGACAAAAATCTGAGAAGGGTTACGTTAAACAGATGGTTGTGCTGTCCCACTTACTCTCACACACATGTAACTGTGGTTTTGTGAGGCTATTAATATTCACCAGCAATTCCCTTCACCAAAAATCCAGAACTGTCCCAATTAAGTCCAGCCACAAGCAGACCAATGCTAGTCCACAGAGCAATGGCCAAAGAGTCTACTTGAAAGTTTCTCAATCAAAATAAATTCACCAGGCAAACTTAAATCCACAACACATAAGAGTTCATGAGGCAAGAAAAGTCCAGAGTTTCCAAGGCCCGATCCAAATTAAGACACGGTGTCAATCCAAAGCGAGGCAAGAATCACAACAGCCAGAAAAGACACAGCTAGGAAACAAACATGTTGTTCCCAGCATCACCTCCATCTGTCTTCTGTGCTAAATAGCCAGCTTCCAGTGCAGCTCATCAAGAAGTTTGAGGCTTTCTCTTCACAAGTAATCTGGCTGACCTTCTTTGCGCCTGCCTTTTCTCTACCCTACATGTTCTTGGATCAGTGCAGAAAGCAGTTCCACTTCCTCATCACTGACCGGCTGCAGCTGCATGCTTTCCCCACCTGAATCCTCAGGATTGTTCTGCTACAGCTGCATTTCATTTTCATTTTCATTTCATTTTATTCAATTTGTATCCCGCCCTTCTCCCGGAGGACTCAGGGCGGCTCACAACATTTTTTAAAACAAAAACAAACCCACAATCCCCGCCGAATAAAACCAATTAAAACCCAAATATTTTAAGTTGTGACATTTAAAATTTTCTAAAAATGAACCCGATTTAAAATCCACCCTAGGCCAGGCCCGCTT
>NW_015408032.1:0-2262 GCF_001527695.2 Protobothrops mucrosquamatus
TCTGTTCATTTCAGTGGGTCCAGATTTTAACCAAAGAGACTCTCTGAGAAACAACTACTCAACATGAAATATAGTGTCACTTTCTAGCCTCTAAAGACAACTGAGCTTTTAGAAAATAATTGCTTGTAGTGGAGCCTCATTTTTTACTGCCTTTGAATAAACTGTTTTGCTGTAGAGCGTAGAATTGGGAAAAAAGAATGAAGAACTACAGCATACTGAAAATAGTGAGCAAACGCTACTTTTTAAAGGGAATTCAGAGATATCTAAAATGTGGCTATCTGTTAGCAAAGAATAATGTCTGGGTATATATATATATGTGTGTGTGTGTGTGTGTGTGTGTGTTTTCGTAGATTTTCATGGGTACAGGTATGCAGGTCTTGGAAAGGACATTGGTTTCTGCTATGGTGAGGGTCCTGTCTGATATGTTGTGTACTGTTCATTTCATGAGTTGCTGTGGAGGGGGGTTGCGCTTTTGGCATTTTCCTACTCACTCTTCACCTCAAACTCAGTAACAAAATCCACCCAGCACTCTGGGACAAATCCAAACAACTAACCCTCTGGAAAGCCGAAACAGAAACCTCCCACAAGACAGACACACACACCAACAAACTCCACAGTCTAGAAAAATGCCAAAAGTCCAACCCCCCACCACAGCAACTCATGAAACGAACAGTACACAACATATCAGACAGGACCCTCACCATACCAGAAACCAATGTCCTTTCCAAAGGATTCAACTTTGCAGTCGCCCCCAAACACATCCCCACTGAAAACATCATACGCGGAGTTGAAGCTACCCTAACCAAAATCAACCCAGATGAAGCCAACAAAATCAGACTTGAAGTCACCAACGTCCTCCTCTCCAGCAATCCACCTAGAAGCAACTTACATAAAGAAGAACAAAAAGCACTCACCAACCTGAGGAAAGACAACAACATAATCATTCTCCCAGCAGACAAAGGTAACACCACAGTAGTGATGAACACATCAGACTACCAAGCCAAACTATCCAACCTACTCCAAGACCCCGCTTACAAACCTCTAAACACAGACCCCACCACCTACCTGGAAAAAACCACCAAATCCAAAATAAAAGCCTCTCCCATCAGTGAAGAGATCCAGCAAAGAATCATCCCCAGAGAGAAATCATCCAGATGCCCCAAACTCTATGTCCTCCCCAAGATTCACAAAGAAGGAACACCACTCAGACCCATAGTCAGCTCCATAGGCTCACCTCTACAGAATCTTGCCAAATTTCTCGCCAAACAATTTCAGCCCTATACAGAATCCATCTCCTCACACATACAAAACTCACTCCACTTCATAGAAACAATAAAAAAACAAAACCTACAACCCAGCGACCTACTCGTGAGCTTCGATGTCACATCCCTCTTCACCCAAGTGCCTATCAAAGAAGCCTTGACAGCTATCCAAAACAAATACAATCCCCCTAAGCACATCCTAGATCTGACCAATCACTGCCTAACCAACACATACTTCATCCACAATGGACAAAGATACAAACAGATAGAAAGAGCACCTATGGGATCACCCCTCTCACCCATCATCACAAACCTATACATGGAGCACTTCGAAACCAACACCTTAGACAAATCTGAACACAAACCCAAACTCTGGCTCAGATATGTAGATCACACTTTTGTAATTTGGCCACATGGGAAAGAAAAACTGGACAACTTAATCACACATCTCAACAGCCTACACCCCAAAATACAATTCACGATGGAAATAGAAGCTAACAACCAACTCCCCTTTCTGGACGTCCTAATCTACAAAAAACCCAATGGCTCCCTAGGACACACCATCTATCGGAAAAAAACACACCAACCGCTACTTAAATGCACAATCCCACCACCACCCTGCACAGATCAACTCCATAGCCGAGACCCTCATCTCCAGAACCAAATGCCTGGCTGACAAAGACCACCTGAAAACTGAATTACACACTCTCACAAATGTATTAATCTCTAACGGATTCCAAAGAAATACAATTACCAACCTAATCCAAAGGGAAACACCCCCCAAGAACCGAGACATAGAATAGTACAACGACATCGCCCTCCTCCCCTACATCAAAGGCACCACAGATAAAATCAGCAAAATTCTCCACAAACACAATATCAAGACAGCCTTCGGCACCGACCAAAAAATAGCCAACATCTTAAGAAACCCCAAAGACAGGATCCAGCTAGAAAACCAAGGAGTCTATGAAATACCATGCAAAATCTGCCCAGCCACATA
>NW_015408033.1:0-2262 GCF_001527695.2 Protobothrops mucrosquamatus
ATTTTATTAAATTTATACCCCGCCCTTCTCCCGGAGGACTCAGGGCGGCTTACAGCCAGTTTAAAACAATGGTACAATACAAAATTTAAAAAAGATTAAAAATAACTATACAAATTGGCCGCTTCTACTAAAAATTTAATTTAAAACCCCTCTAAAATACCCCTAGGCCAGTCCTGCCTGCTGAAATAACCAGGTCTTGAGGGCGCGGCGGAAGGAGGGGAGATCCGGAATCACCCGGATCTCTGGGGGCAGCTCGTTCCAGAGGGTGGGTGCTCCCCACTGGTAACATCACCAGTGCTATAATGAAGTGGGATTTGCTCTCTGTTTATATCAGGGGTCTTCAAACTTGGCCCTTTTATGACTTGTGGACTTCAACTCCCAGAATTCCTCAGCCAGGCACATTGGCTGAGGAATTCTGGGAGTTGAAGTCCACAAGTCATAAAAGGGCCAAGTTTGAAGACCCCTGGTTTATATGAAAATGGTTTGGTCTGTCAGCATTGGTAAAATGTTCTTGGTGATTCCTTAAGCAGGCTGTTTTTTACTGTTAGCTTATTTGCCTGATATCTATTAATATCAGAACATAGCTTTATACCATGTCACTGCCTGTTTCAAAGTATTTTGATTGCATTCACAACTAGAAAAAAAATGACCAGAATGGATACTTCCCCATCAGTACATAAAAACATGTAATAATAGAAGATAGACTTGTAAAATATGCACTGCACTTTTTAACCAATCAACGAAGACTTCTTAGTTTACCCGAGCATTTGGTTGAGTCTGGACAGCTATGTATGTTGTAGCTGGGTATTTATTTAGAAGAAGCCATCTTCTTCACACCTGCTAGAATGTCCTTGAACATTTTCCAGACAGCAAACATTTTCCTCTCAGCAAACTTCCACAGAACTGAAGAGGTTTTATTTCCCTACCTAACTCATTTGAAAGCATCCCCCCTTTATTCTAATGGCAAGATGAAAACAAAGAGGAATGTAGCTGCCAAAATTTCACACTTGACACTAATTTTATTTCATTTTTATTACTTAAATTTGTAAACCTTTGATAACAAAGATAGGATATTCATACATCTGCTTTATTTATTTATTCTATTAGATTTAGGTGCTCCAAAACACCTCTGGGGAGCTCATAATATTCAACAAATATTAAATTAAATATTAATTTAAAACAATTTTAAATTCAGAACAAATTACTATGATGGCATTCAATATAGAACATATACAAACTATACAAAATTCATTCAATCATTGGTCTTGCTGAGGTTTGGGTCTTTAGCAGCTGTTGGAAGATAATTAGGAGCTTACAGAGTAAGCTTTTAACTTAACATAGTACCATTCGATGGCTAGAGGTCAAGGACTAAATGGCAGAATATAACAAAGTAGATTGTATTCAGACAAAGACAACTAAACTGAAAGTGGACATAAAATAAAGAGACATTGGAGACAGTGTAAATTAACCAGTTTACAAGCAGCTTCCTTCTACTTCATTTTGCAGTCTCCACTTGGAATTGACCTTTAAAAGAATATAATCACTAAATAACTTAACCTGCCTATCTTTCAAAACAAAGCAAAATGATGGTAATAAAAACACAGCATTTCTGGAACGGATATCTTTTTATTCAGTTTTATTAATATCCTGCAGTCGTGAAAGTGATTACTGTACTGAACATTTTTCTACACAAAGGCTCTATCCCCAGATTGATTTTACTTTCCAATACTAATCATAGTAAATGGAAATGACAAGAAGAATTAATCATAGTTATCAATTTATTATTGGTTGTGGATTATGTGCGACAATATCTTTCATATTCATAACCTGTAAGAATCCTTTGAAACATTCATGTTGTATTAAACAATTACATAGGATTCAAATTAATATAAACAGTGTTAGACTATTTAAACTACCAGTTAGTAGGTTTCTTTTTTTTTTTTTTTAAGAAATTTTATTTATTTTTTCCATCATAAAAAACAATCATAAGTAAACACAATAACCAATCAATAACCCCCCCCAGAACTTCCCAAACCTAATCCCAGGATAATATTCATATAAAGGTAAACAAATACTAATATCTCTAACTCCACAAAATATCTTAATCTACAAGAAAAGATAGAAGTAAACAAACTTAAAAAAATCTAGAAACCTAAATTATATTCTACCACTCTATGTTTCTTTTGAATATAAACAATCCATCTTCTCCATATTGATAAAAATTGTTCATTCGAATGGTTCTTCAAGTAAGCCGAGATCTTT
>NW_015408034.1:0-2261 GCF_001527695.2 Protobothrops mucrosquamatus
CAGTTTTAAAAACAAAGGAGATTGTGATTTCATCTCAAGTCTAAAATTGGGGCTGTAAAATGTTTTGAAAATGATAGTGAGCTGGTTCTGCGATGGTCACATTGGTGGAAGTAAGTTTATATGAATTAACAGATAGAACTTAAATAAAGTATGCCGACTCTGTCACTTTATTGTCATCTTATTTGAATTTTTCATTCTTTATTATTAAGATACTTCAAGTAATGGACATGGATGCTGGAGAAAGCGACCTACTGCCACTTTCATATTATGTCATATAAAAATAACAAATTATTTGATAAAACTCTTGAAAGCTGAAATAATTTTCTGCCTTGCTGTATGTACCCGGTAGATTTTCCATTTCTTACAGGGCTTAAAAAGAGAATATTCAGGGAATGAACCTTTACAATGATACTATCTTCGCTACAGTTCTCTTCCAATGTCTTCTTTTCGTGAAAGTTCTGCAGGTAGGAAGCAGGATAATTCTTCCGCTCGCTATTTTTGTCAACCTAGTGACAGCGGTGGGATTTTTTTTGCAGAGGAGAATTAGCTCTAATCACGGAAGCTCTATCAAAAATAATTGGAATCCTTTAAAAAATCAGTATTTTAATGTTCTCTCTGAATAGATTTCAGAAAGAATCTCTATGGACATAAGTTTATATAAATTAATAGATTGGAATAGGGCAGTGATGGCAAACCTTTTAGAGACCGAGTGTCCCAAAACCACCCTGTCCCCTCCTGCCCCTACCTCTGCCCCCGCTCTGCCCCTGCCCCCCACCCCCTACCCTGCTCCATGCCCCGCCTACCCTCAGGGCCACCCGCCTCCACGGCCTGCCGCAGATTGCCCAGGTGCCCCAGCAGCACCATGGCGGCCACGCCCTCTGCCCGCGCCCTGCAGCAGCATCTGCACGCGATGGGGTGCAAGGGCAGAATCTTATCCCTACTGCCTGGCTGCCATGTCCTTGGCTGCACTGCTCCGCGCGGGCCACACTTGGGGCCGACTCTCCTCCGGGGAGCTGCTGGTGAGAAGGGGGCCACAGGGGGAGGTGGGGCTGTGGTGACGGCATGCGTGCCCACAGAGAGGGCTCCGAGTGCCGCCTCTGGCACGCCTGCCATAGGTTCGCCACCAGTGGAATAGGGTCTCCTTTGCACACAGTCCCTTCTATATATAAAGTGTACTGAGAATGGCCCTAAGAGAGGCAGAGTAAGTGTATTTATTCCCATTGTATCTACTCATATTTTGTGCTTTCACACTAGAACCCCTAAAGAGCCCCCCCTCTCTCTTTTTATAATTGTATTTATAAAGAATGATCAGTCTGAAAAATATAGAAAACAACGTCTTTGTCAAAATTAGTGTTGATGGCAGGGAATAACCAGATTAACTGTGCAAGCGCTGATTTTCTTGATAAAGAATCAGCTGGTTTTTCTTTCCTTTCTTCTTGTTAGAAAGTCAACAGCAGAAAAAATAAAACTGTGCTTCGATTTGCAGTGAATGTGTGGCAGAAAGGACGAAATTCAGAGTTGTCTTTTGTCAAGACAGTATGGAGGTATCTAACTTACAGGAGAAATGATATTGGAGATGGTGGTGGTTGTGAGAGAATCCGGTGCAAATATCTACATTGACCCTCACTGCCATCCGGCCTCTTTCGGGGACTGTGAAATTTATATATCTCATCTGCTCTTCCCATTACTCTTCCACAATATGGATATTACACTGAATTCTTTTCTTCTGCTTTAAAGTAATGTTCACTTGTACTTTTTACTTTTTACCACCTTGTTTCATATATTGTTTCTCTTCCGCAAATCGTTATTTTCTATTTGTTTAACTCTGTAAAATTATTAATATAGGTTGAAGCTTTATCATAAGTACAGTAAGAAAAAACACAGCTATTATTTGTGTGTTAGAGACTGGTAATGTGCTAAACTTTTAAGCTTGAAATATTTTACTTATTCTTTTTGGAAATGTGTGTTTCTCCTACTGCTGCCCTCCAGAAATCAGAGAATTATAGTCTGTTTTGAGGCAAGATGGAATACCACAGTTTCTGGTATCCATTTTGCTTCCTGAATTATATCTTCATGTCCATCCAGACTTTGCACTAACTGCCTAAAACTTCAGTCCGTGACATACAGTAAATGTATAATTTAGGTGTACCTCATTGTTAAATGAGCATAAATATGAGACTATTATAATTCTGTTTCTTTTAATAACCTTTCTAATAATTCCTGCTATTGTGTAATTTTTGGTCTAGAGCAGTGTTTCTCAA
>NW_015408035.1:0-2261 GCF_001527695.2 Protobothrops mucrosquamatus
AAAAGAGCCAAGGTTGCCTACCCCTGGTCTAGTCTAATGAAAAGAAGAGTCTTAGTGGACAATCAATGAAATATGAGCCAACAGTGTGCGGCGGGGAGTTGAACTAGATGACCTACAAGGTCCATTCCAACTCTATTATTCTATTATTATTATTATTATTATTATTATTATTATTATTATTATTATTATTATTATTATTGACTAGGGGAGACATTATAATACTGTCCCAATATTTGAGGGGTTCCTACAAAGATGAGGGAGTGAAACTATTCTCCAAAACACCTGAAGGCAGGACAAGAAGCAACGGATGGAAACTAATCAAGGAAAGAAGCAACTTAGAACTAAGGAGAAACTTCCTGACAGTGAGAACAATTAACCAGTGGAACAACCTGCCTCCAGATTTTGTGGGTGCTCCATCCCTAGAGGCTTTCAAATAGAGACTGGACAACCATTTATCTGAAATGGTATGGAGTGTCCTGCTTGAGCAGGGAGCTAGACTAGAAGACATCCAAGGTCTCTCCTAACTCTATTATTCTATGTTCTATGTTTTACGTTCTAATATTTCAGTAAAAATTCACTGCTTTTGGTTCTGTTTTGCTTTGTGGTTTCTTGCTCCCTGCCCTCGAAGCAAAAGTATATTTATCAGTAACAGAGAGGATGTTCTTTGTTTAAATGTTCTCTTTTTTTTAACAAAACTTTTATTCCAGCCAAGATTCACACCTCACAGCAACCTCCTGTAAGATGATATTAAATATAGAAAAAGAAAATACTGATAGAAAAAACCCAGCCCTGTTTCTGCAGAAATATTCCCCTATGCCTATTTTTTACCACTTTGTGTCAACTGTTGTTCTTAATGATCCCACCAACGGGACTTGCAGCTTTGAGAAGCCATAATAGATCATACCGTTATAGATGGTTTCTCCTGAAATTCAGCAGAAAGCGAATATAGCTGAGTATCCTACTTTCGGGATCACAAAAATGTTATGTTGGCCCAGCAAAAAAAAATTACGTCCAGAAGTTCACAGAAAGGCTATCTGAAGCTTTTTCTACTGTTTTCGGAGATGTTTTTGGCCTCAGCTGAAAAATAATATGGCACGTTCGAGATAGCTACCTTCAGATTTTGAGATTTGTACCAAAAAAAGGAGAATATTTGTAGCTCAAGATTGAAATGAGGGGTCCTTGTTGTTCCCTGGGCTTGGGTGTTTTCTTGCAGAACATTTAATTAACTAACTAGGTAACCTCATCAGCACTAGAAATTAGTGAGGTTTGAAGAGAAGGGGGGAGGAGGAGGAGGAGGAGGAGGAGGAGGAGGAGGAGGAGGAGGAGGAGGACAACAACTGTGAAATCCTTGGTGCTCTCTGAGCTTGATTGTTTTCTTGCAGATGTTTCATTACCCAAACTAGGTAATATCTTCAGTCCTTGAAGGAGTGGGGTTTGCAGGAAGGAAAAGGAGGAGGAGGAGGAGGAGGAGGAGGAATGTGGGGCCCTTGGTGCTCTCTGAGCTTGCTAGTTTTCTTGCAGATGTTTCATTAACTGACTAGTTAACATCAACAGTGCTAGAAGGGAATAGGATTTGTAGAGATAAGAATAAGGATGAGGATGAGGAAGAGGAAGAGGAAGAGGAAGGAGAAGGAGAAGGAGAAGGAGAAGGAGAAGGAGAAGGAGAAGGAGAAGGAGAAGGAGAAGGAGAACTATGGGTTCCTTAGTGCTTTCTGAGCTTGTTTGTTTTCTTGCAGATGTTTCATTAACTGACTAGTTAACATCAACAGTGCTAGAAGGGAATAGGATTTGTAGAGATAAGAATAAGGATGAGGATGAGGAAGAGGAAGAGGAAGGAGAAGGAGAAGGAGAAGGAGAAGGAGAACTATGGGGTCCTTAGTGCTTTCTGAGCTTGTTTGTTTTCTTGCAGATGTTTCATTAACTGACTAGTTAACATCAACAGTGCTAGAAGGGAATAGGATTTGTGGAGATGATGATGATGATGATGATGATGAAGATGATGATGATGAGGAGGAGGAGGAGGAGGAGGAGGAGGAGGAGGAGAAGGAGAACTATGGAGTCCTTAGTGCTCTCTGAGCTTGGTTGTTTTCTTGCAGACATTTCATTACCATGCTAGGTAACATCATCAGAGCTACTAGCTAGTACCAAGGACTCCTCATCTGAAATTTATCTCAGAAAGTCCATATGCCATTTCACATATTTGGGCTCTCTCTTTCTGCTTTATTCTTTCATTTGGGGTGTTTGTCAGTAATGTTCCAATA
>NW_015408036.1:0-2261 GCF_001527695.2 Protobothrops mucrosquamatus
GGGTGTACAGAAGGACAATAGGGGGATGGCTCTCCATTGCCATACACAAAGAACAGGAAACTTAAGTCAAGGAGGTACTACTTCAAGGTAAGCTTAACAGGAGAAATGAAACTTAAGTCAGGAAACGAAACCTAAGGCAGGCAGGTAAGCTTTTCAGGAGAAACGAAACTTAAGTCAGGAACCAAATGGATGCAACAAAGGACAGTAGATTACAACTTTCTGGATTTCTAAATTTTTGTAATCCAGATATGATAACTATATTTTTTTGTCATCCTAGTGGTGGGTGAGCCTTGGTGGTGCAGTGATTAGAATGCAGTATTGCAGGCTAATTCACTGCCAGGAGTTCAATCCTGACTGTCTCAAGGTTGTCTCAGCCTTGCATCCTTCCTAGGTTGATAAAATGAGGACCCAGATTGTTGGGGGTGATATGCTGACTCAGTAAACAGCTTAGTGAGGGCTGTAAAACATTATGAAGCGGTATATAAGTCTAAGTGCTAAGTGCTAGTGTTTTTTCACAGGTGCAAGGTCTACTTTTTTTTTTTTGGATCAACTAAGCCTTGATCCACTATGGCAGGAATTGAACAACCTGTGGCAGATTGTCACCTGAGCCTGACATCAAGATGATAACTATATATTGTAGAACATATAACTAACACCTCAAAGGGAAGAGTTGTTTTGTTGATTTTAGCCTTGTCTGATCAAGATTTTCTAACCCACAGTGGGTTCTCAATGTGATAACAGAACAATGAGCACAGTCCTTCTTAGACAAGTCTTTCTCATAACTGCAGAAATATTTACTATGTGCTAATAAGGATGCCATTTTAATAACTCGTATTAATAGAAAATTGATGTGCAACTGTTATTGACTAATGCTTAACCTTATACTATAAAAAACCCAAACCCTGCCATTTCTGCCTTTAAAGCTCTCCTTAAGGATCTAGAAAGCTAGATTGGATGTCTACTCCTGAATGTCATAAATTATATTCTAAACAGATTATAAAATTTATGTGTTCGGCAGCATCTCCCACAGTTCACTAATAACAGATTTGAAGAACACTTAGTATATAATGACTACCAAAATAATTGGCTTTCTACTTTTTAAATGGTTTCAAGGCATATCTCTCTCTCTCTCTCTCTCTCTCTCTCACACACACACACACACACACACACACACACAATTATACCAACCCACCTCCTGCCTCCACCTGTTAATAACTACCTTCTGCATTATCTCTCTGGTGTATTGCAGTTAATTGCTTTGTTCTTTAGCTTGCAGTAATTAAAGAGCACTGAAATACACTCTGAGATATGTCTATTTCTTTTTTTTCCCTATTTCTTACTGACTGAATTGGGCAAGTGCAAAATTGAATCCACCAACAAATTCTTTTAAGTTTTCAGGAATTTCAAGTGCCTCCTAGTTTTAGTTATGTACCTTCCCAACTGAACCCCTGAATGACTCTGGGTGCCTTATTGTATCTGGTAGTCCTGTCCTGTCAAATTCCTTCTTCAGTATTTACATAGGCCCAGTTTTTTCTCAGGGGATCTGTTTGTAAAAAAAGAAAACCACACATTGTCCCTGAGTAATCTCATTAAATCTCATAGGTTTGCCTATTATATATTTCCAGTGAAAGCATAGAAGGTTAAATTATGGTATAGGTTTATGTAAATGCAATCAGATGCATTATTATTCTGAGATAAGCGCCTATGTATACATCTATATATTGCACTATATCTGTATTCTGCTATATAGATGTATCCATATATCTATATAAATACCACATATCCATATAGATGCTAGCTGGGAAGTTGGTCCACACATCTTAAAAGTTGCCAAGTTTGAAAAATTGTTAACTGAAATGTAAGTTTAGTTAACTTACACTTAATGGTGAAGAATTGAAGGTAAAATTATATAGTCTTGTTCTGCAGGAGTGGGCAGTTCAAGAATAGATAAACAATTAGCTGGACAGTTAAAAGGATAATTTAGGAAGAAAGATAATGATAAGCTTAAACAAGATTAGGAAGGGTAAGGACATCTGTATCTGTGTTACAATACTTATAATAAAAGTTATAACAGTTCTCAGTAAACATCAGAAAAAATTTCCCAACAGAAAGAACTTTTCAACTATTCAACTTGAAAAGTGATCTCTCCATTTGTTGGGGGTGTTGTGGTTAAGGATTAGTGCAACAGGCAGAAGGTTGGGCTAGCTCAGTGATGGCGAACCTTTTAGAGACCTAGTGCCCAAACTGCAACCCAAAACCCA
>NW_015408037.1:0-2261 GCF_001527695.2 Protobothrops mucrosquamatus
ATGTGGTGTGCCCATAACATTCTTATCAATGCTTTGGCCACAAGTAATATGTAACATTTCTCATAGTAAATGCAGCATCACGGAACCTCTGCCTATTCTTCACAAGCAATATCAGTCAGGGAACATCAACATTGCTGGCATCATTTCTCAGCTCTACCTGTTTCATATGATGATGGACTTCAAGACAGCTCCTTCTAGCGACCTCATTGAGGATACTATGTAAGTACTCAGTCATGGCCAGAGAGATATGTGTAAAATAAGCTGATTATCAATGAGTGTTAAGAGCATTGTTTGAATGTTTATAGATGCCTAGAATAGAATGTGTCATTTGGTCTTGAGGTATCTTTGAGTAAAAAAAAATAATTGCTGGTTATTTGTGCAATATATTCATATGTACACTGCCTTTGCATGTTCATAATGATTTTATGGCATTTACACTTTTTACATATTTGTTGCATTTATCTGCTTTATTAATCGGGTGTCACCAAATGCCAAATATTTTTTTTTACTGAATGGATATTTATTTTTCTCCAACTGCTAGTCTCCCTGCTTTCCCTAAATGTCAGCATTTTTAGATTAGGCCTGTAGAAGCCAGGTCTTTTCTTTGGAGATACTATACCATATACTTAATTTAATTATATTATTGTACAACCAAAAGTATTCAAATGGTACTTCCTCTGTACAATACAACAGCTATATGAAGGGAGCTGAGAACCAGGGTTCCCTCCTTAGTATCATTCAATTTTGGTCACCACAGTACAAAAAAATATGTTGAGACTTTGGAAAAAGTGCAAAGAAGAGCAACTAAGATGATTAAAGGCCTGGAGACAAAAACATATGAAGAACGGTTGCAGAAATTGGGTATGGCTAGCCTAGAGAAAAGAAGGACTAGGGGTGACATGATAGCAGTATTCCAGTATTTGAGTGGCTGCCACAAAGAAGAGAGGGTCAATTTATTTTTTGCAAAGCAGCAGAAGGCAAGAGAAGAAACAATGAATGGAAACTAATCAAGGAGAGAAGCAAACTGGAATTAAGGAGAAACTTCCTAATAGTGAGAACAATTAACCAGTAGATCAGCTTTCCTTCAGAAGTTGTAGGTGCTTCATCAGTGGAGGTTTTAAATAAAAGACTGGACAGCCACCTGTCTGAGCAGGGGATTGGACTAGAAGACCTTTAAGGTCCCTTCCAGTTCTATTCTGATTGATAGTAACATCTTTTGATGAACATCCTAATTTAATCTGGAACAATATTTTAGTCTTGCCCTGTAAGTCTTTCCAGAGAAAAGATGGAATTGAAAAAAAAAGATGGAATGATAAAGTACTTCACTATTGATCTCATTAGCAATAACCATAAAACACATGCTTCACAGCATGCTACTTACTGTAACCTCTCTCTTCAGAATCATGACTCAGATTTATCAACATATCCTGGCTTTAGCATTTGCAGTTGAGGAGATCAATACTAATCCCCAGATTTTACCCAATATTACACTGGGCTTTAGAATCTATAACAGCCAGTTCACTTCAAAACAGATATACCATGCCTCAATGGAACTCCTTTCATCTAAAGACAGATTAATCCCTAATTACAACTGTGACATCCAGAAATATCCAGTAGCAATATTTGGAGGACCTGACACTGATGCATGTCTTCATGTGGCCATCATTCTGTGCATCTACAAGTTTCCTCAGGTAATCTATATCTATATAGGTTACATATATATCCAGTACATATACAATCTGGTTAAATATAATATTCCTTTTAGATAAGACTTGGTCCCTGGGATAAAGCAAAAAAACTGAGTGAAATCAATTGGCATATATCTCTTTCAGCTTTATTTTGGAATCTGTGAAATGCACTTGTTAATGACCATTGGTGCACCAATTGTTGTTGAATACATTCACAGAGCATATTTAAGAACTAAAGTAGCACCTTTCCAGAGTTCACAAAATAGACCGAACCAAATGTCTGGATTTTTAAAGCATAGAAAGATACAAAGGAATGTAAGCAACCTTAAGACTAACAAAGCTTGATAACTTCTGTAAAATCAGTGCTTTTTTTGAAAAAAAAAAAAAAGTTGCCAGAACTCACACACGTCATACAACCCGCCTTGCCTACCCTACAAGGTTCCATCCAAAAAAGTTGCCGGAACTCGGTTCTGGGCATTCTATGACAAAATAAGCCCTGTGTAAAATTATTATTAAACTCTTATAATAGAGAATGTTGAAGGTATACTATTGTCAAATAGTATGAAATGGAAC
>NW_015408038.1:0-1632 GCF_001527695.2 Protobothrops mucrosquamatus
GTCACGGTGGGCGATAAAGACCTTTTGGGCTGAGGCTGCATGATGAATCAGAGTCAGCAGCGCCTGTGGAAAATCCCCAGGGTGTTAAGCCCAAATGTCCAGAGAGCTCACTGGGCAGGCTGGACACTTTCTGCAGAAGGCACAACTTTTGTTGCTCTCTTTAAGGATTAAAGCAGGCATGGTGCATTTCTAGAGAAGAGCCAAGGGCAGCTTGAATGGGGCCCACGATACAACCTGAAACGAAGGAGGAATTTCCTGACAAGTGAGAACAATGAACCAGTGGAACAGAAGTTGCCTTTACAAGTTGTGGGTTGTTCCATCACTGGAGGTTTTTAAGAAAAGACTGGACAGCCACCGGTCTGGAATGGACTAGGGTCTGCTGACTGAGCAGGGGGATGGACTAGAAGACCTCCAAGGTCCCTTCCCTCTAGATCAGGGGTAGTCAACCTTGGCTCTTTTATGACTCGTGGACTTCAACTCCCAGAATTCCTGAGCCAGCCACGCTGAGGGGAAAGGGAGAGGTTTCCAAGCTCAGCCATGCTGGCTCAGGAATTCTGGGAGTTGAAGTCCACGAGTCAGAAAGCAGCCTAGGCCTAGGCCAGAGGTAGGCAACCTTGGCTCTTTTATGACTCGTGGACTTCAACTCCCAGAATTCCTGAGCCAGCCACGCTGAGGGGAAAGGGAGAGGTTTCCAAGCTCAGCCATGCTGGCTCAGGAATTCTGGGAGTTGAAGTCCACGAGTCATAAAAGAGCCAAGGTTGACTACCCCTGCTCTAGATTATAGGGTTGACACGGGTTGCTACCAGCATCCAACCATCAGCGCCAGTCAATTTGAATGTTCAATTGACTGAAGTTCATGTCTGAATAATAATAATTAATAATAATATATAAAAATTATTATTATTATTATTATTATTATTGTTGTTGTTGTTGTTGTTATTATTATTATTATTATTATTACTATTATTATTATTATTATTATTATTATGGATCATCGCATAGTCAGCCAGATGTTCAGACTGGATTTGGCATTTTTGTCTACCTATCGAGTCCTTCCCCAGGACCTGGGATAGGCAGATGTGGATGTTTGACGGTATTACAGATCTCGTCGCAGGATGGAAGCAGTTCCTAATAAGGCCGCCTTTTGCAATTGACTAATGGCGAATTTGTCAATGCCGATGATGGTGTCCAAGTGGTGCTCCAGTTGTTTTGGGATTGCACCCAAGGCGCCTATGACTATTAGTACTACCCTTGCTTGCCTTTGCCACAGTCTTTCTATTTCTATTTGTAAGTCTTTGTATTTTGTTATCTTCTCCAGTTCTTTCTCGTCTCTTCTGCTGTCTCCAGGCACTGCCACGTCCACTATCCAGACTTTTTCGTCTTTCTTATCGACAATTGTTAAGTCCGGGGTGTTATGTTAACCTAACCCTAACCCTAACCCTAACCCTTATTATTATTATTATTATTATTATTATTATTATTATTATTATTATTATTATTATTATTATTATTATTATTATTATTATTATTATTATTATTATTGTGACGTCGCTGAGTTTAGACCCAGGGGAAAAGGGGATTTCCAGTATACTCTTTCTCAGTGCTTTTTTTGTAAAAAAAAAAAAAAAAAAA
>NW_015408038.1:10913-13174 GCF_001527695.2 Protobothrops mucrosquamatus
TTATTGAATTTATATACCGCCCTATCTCCCTTACGGGACTCAGGGCGGTGAACAGGCGATAATAAAAACTATGATAAATATAGGCAGTTCTAAAATCAAATTAAATAACGGGCCTGTTCTAAAAACACACCCATACAAAAACCCCAACTAAAACATAATCAAACTACGCCAGGCCGGCCGCACGGAATAGATGGGCCTTCAGGGCTTTAGATTACGTACCATTTCATCGTAAAGCTTTTGAATAAAAAAAAATGTCCACTATTTTGTGGGGGAAAAAAATAGTGAACGTAATGTGAAAAAAGTGGACTGTCCACTCAAATAGTGGACACCTGGCAACCCTATTCAGACCAAGCTAGTCTGACCGTCCAGATTCCACCTGGAACCCAAGGGCTTCCGGGAGGCTGGACTACTGCATCCAGTTTGGCTGGAAAAAGTGCAGAGAAGAGCAACTCAGATGATATTAAAGGCCTGGGGATTAAAACATATGAAGGACGGTTACAGGATTTGGGAATGGCCAGTTTAGAGAAAAGAAAGGACGTGTGTGTGTGTGTGTGTGTGTGTGTTAGGATTAAGGTTAGGGTTGAGCTTGGTTGTTTTCTTGCAGGCATTTCATTACCAACTACTAGGCAATGGAGGAGGAGGAGGAAGAGGAGGAGGAGGACTGTGGGGTCCTGGATGCTTTCTGAGCTTGGTGGTTTTCTTGCAGACATTTCATTACCAAACTAGGGAACATCATCAGTGCTAGAAGGGAGTGGTGTGTGTGTGGAGAGGAGGAGGAGGAGGAGGAGGAGGAGGAGGAGAACTGTGGGGTCCCTGGTGCTCTCTGAGCTGGGTGGTTTTCTTGCAGACGTTTCATGACCCAGCTAGGCAACATCATCAGTGCTAGAAGGGTGTGTGATCTGCTCTCTATTTGTGCCCCAGTGGCTTGCCCCGTCAGTGTTGTTGGGAATGTTGCTTTCTCCTTGGTGACAACTTTTGTGGACAGGTTGTGCTATGGGGATTTGCCCAGATAATCCTCGACTTATAACCACAATTGGGATCAGAATAATCAGATGGTTATTAAGAGAGTCAGGCCCAACCAGCGCATGAACTGAATCTTTTGCTCTGACTCCCCCCCCCCCGCCCTGATTTCCACCTGCAGGGATATTTTGGGAACCAGCTGCCCCGGCGGGGGGGTTCGTCTAGGGAGCCTTGCTCACTCACTCACTCTGCTTCCTTTTAGGAGTGAAAAAGAGAACAAAGGTGATCAAGAACAACACCAACCCTGTGTGGAACGAGGTGAGTCTTTCTTCAGCGCCATTCGAATCAATGTCTCAATGTCTGCAAAGACTGTCCTCCTTGCTCTGAGTGGCCGATTATGCAGCAGCCCCTCCCCTTGGGCAGGGAGAAGGAGCCCCAAACGGGTTAATAACAATTTTGATTATGGGCACAGAGCAGAACTAGAAATAAGAAGCAATAATAATAATAGTAATAATAATAGTGGTAGTAATAATATAATAACAATAATATTGATTATGGGCACAGAACAGAACTAGAAATAAGAAGCAATAAGTCCTACGAGGAGAAGGGCGGGATATAAATCCAAATAATAAATAAATAAATAAATAAATAATAGTAATAATAATCGTGGTAGTAATAATAATAGTAATAATATAACAATAATATTGATTATGGGCACAGAGCAGAACTAGAAATAAGAAGCAATAATAATAATAGTAATAATAGCGGTAGTAATAATAGTAGTAATAATAGTGGCAGTAATAATAATAGTAATAACAATAATAAGAATAATTTTGATTGGGCACAGAGCAGAACTAGAAATAAGCAATAATAATAGTAATAATAACAGTAATAGCAATAATAATAATAGTAGTAATAATAGTAATAATGGTAGTAATAATAATAGTAATAATAGTAATAACAATAACAATAATATTGATTATGAGCACAAAGCAGAACTAGTAATAGTAGTAGTAGTAGTAGTAGTAGTAGTAGTAATAATAATAATAATAATAATAATAATAATAATAATAATAATAATAATAATAATAATAATAATAAAAAATACAATTAGTGGTGGGACTTTCAGCAGGCAGTCAAAGCCTGCCTAATTTCGCAGACAGCATAACACAATTTAGGTACATTTTAGGAAATTGTACGTAAAAAGACGGATGTTTCCTGAGCGTCTCGTCAATTGAGGGGCTGACGAAGTAGCTCCCTGGGTCCTTATAGAAAATTATAGTAGGCAGGCAGTCCTTGAC
>NW_015408039.1:0-2261 GCF_001527695.2 Protobothrops mucrosquamatus
CTAGGGAATTTTAGCGGGGTTTTTTAGGGGATTTTTAAGGACAATTTTAATGATCGGCCTGTTTAAATATTTCTTTTTAATTCGGCTTTTAATTATTGTATTTGTATTGTAGTTTTTATGAGGCTGTTAGCCGCCCTGAGTCCCATGAGGAGAAGGGCGGGGTATAAATTAAATTAATAATAATAATAATAATAATAATAATAATAATTAATAAATAATAATTAATAATAATAATAATAATAATAATAATAATAATAATAATAATAATAATAATAATAATAATAATAATAATAATAATAATAATAATGAGGCCATTCATTCCTAATCTAAATCGTGTTTTAGACAAATCTCACAGATTTCTTTCCTGGAAGAAGCAAAATTCAAGAAACATTACACTCTTTATAGTAGCAAGCTTAGAGAGTAGTTTTGGACAGCACCTAATGGACACACATCAGTGAAGACAAATTGTGTGATGTCTCAGTCACCGGCATTGATCTGATGTCTTCTAGATTCACTCTTCAATGGTTTGTTGACTAATCAAACATCTTGAATGACTGATTCTGTCCAAGATTCACTTTGATCCAAGCTGTGGTGGAATTCAAATATGGGAACAACCGGTTCTCTGTGTGGATGCCACTTCCGGAAGTCCATTCTGGGCCTGGGCAACAAAAAATTAGCTACCGGTTCTGCCGAATGGGTGCAAATTGGCTGAATTCCCACCACTGGATCCAAGCTTCTGCCCAAACCAACAGGGATTATCTATCTCATAGCTCATTCAAAATCAGGTCACTGCTCACTGGGCCAATTCTGTGATCATTTCAAACCTAACACTCTTTTAGAAATCACAAAAGCCAAATCCTGTTTGCTTCTAACATCTGGTAAGCTGAGATTTCTGTACAGTGATATAATGCACAAGGAACTCTTGGGTGTAATCGAACTATAGAATGAAACCAGGTATGATGTCATGAAAAATAAGCAAATGCTTGAAACACCCTTCCCATAATCCCAAATATCATCATCATCATCATCATCATCATCATCATCATCATCATCATCATCATCAGTTCAAATCTTCCTCATAGGACAGTTTTCCTCCCCTCCTTCTTGCCTGCCGAGATTCAAATGCAAAACTTCAGATGGATAGTACTAAAATATTTAGGCCACTTTCCCCCCAATAGGCTTATTGCAAATCTAAGACACTAATATTCATATTAAATGGGTGATTGATTTCCTTTATGTATTTCATTAACTGCAAATAGTAGGAATCCCGCTGCTAATCTTTTAAAATCAAGACATCTTCCTTATAATGATACTTTGGCACTCAGCTGCTTTGAAACTTACTGAATTTAGTACTCAATGGATTTTGACATGAAAATTTTGTCCCGGTACTCATCATTTGTTTGGTATTCAATGCAGAAGCTAGAACTTGTCAATGTCGGCTGCCTTGTGACTCACTACATTATTTCTTATGGCAAAAATTTGGTACTCATTGTTTGATACTCGTTGTTTTGGTACTCATCATGCTTCCCAGAACCAATTAATGGTGAGTACCAATGTACCAGTGTATTTTGCTCCCCAGTCTTCCCACCTTCTAACTATGTGACCTGAAGTCCTAAATTTGCTGGTCAACATAGCTATTGCTGAGAATGTTAAAAATTGAAATCTATATATCTGGGCAAAGTTAGTTTTCTTCATCTGTCCAAAGCATGGAACTGTTTTGAAGATCAGAAAATGGATGCTTTGGGAGATGGGGTTTAAACCTTTCCTAAAACTACCCTTAACTGGTGAAAGATGAGGCAGGAATAGCTTCAAAACGCTGGTGACCCACTTTCATTGCATTCTTTTGGAAATTCAACTCATGGGGACTTAAAACGGGTGTTTGGTGTGGTTCTATCCTGCCTTTCTAACGTCTGTGGATCTGAGCCACATCTTTGAAGTTAGAGCATGGAAAAGAGACTGAAACACGTTGCTGCATCTATTTTCTGATTATATATTCGATGTTTTTCAGGCTGACCTTCCGCCCAAATGGGAAGAAAAGATTGAGGGGGAAACACACACACTCACACACACCGCTTCACAAAATAGTCCAGACCACATGGCATAGGACACAAGAAGCTAAGTAGATGGTTGGTGTATGTGTCATTGCACAGACTGAAGTCACACCCTCACCCAGCCTTGAAGCTTTCACAAGCTACAGAAAGAACAACAGGAAGTGGCCGTAAGTATTTATAGCATCATTCTGTTTATCCCAAAATGACGTC
>NW_015408040.1:0-2261 GCF_001527695.2 Protobothrops mucrosquamatus
CAATACATAAAACTATCATTAGAAAAAAGCTGCACAAATTATATCTACATGGGTCACAGAAACGAATGACGTATGTTAATTCTTTGTTGAATAAATCACTGCAAGCTCAATTTTTCATTTTTTTCAGTTGTATCACTTTTATTTTATCTTTATGTTTGAATGAAAATAAAATATTAAAATATATCGTCCGTATATCTTAAAAAAGAAAAAACTTTACATCGTGTGAACCTACTTTTTCACATGTTTGTAGGCTGATTGTGTTAAGTTCTGGAATGTTCTTAAGAAAATAGGAATCTCAACACTTCTCATGGTCCTCATGTTAAATGTAAACAAGTATAGGAGACCACAATCTAAACATGGTGAAAGCGACTGGTTGCAGGTTGGCAATAGAGTGAGACAATCTTGTATATTTTCTCCTTATGTTGGAAGGAGCAGAATTGAAAGAAGAGTCTAAGTTTGAAAAATGCTGTGCATTTCTGTAACAAAATTTCATGGCTGAAATTAATGCCTGGCATTCATATTTGAAGTTCAATATTCTGATTCATATGATCCAGATCTGTGCAGTGACTTAATTCTTATTGTTTCATAAGAAATTCTCATTGTTACTCGTTTACATGCTTTTCATTTCTTTCATTTTATTGGTGTAATCCTTTTTATTATTGTAAGCCTCCTAGAATAGCCCAGGGAAGATAGGTAGCAAATAAATTTAACAAATAAAGAAATAAGAATAAAACTTATAGCAGTGGTGGTGAACCTATGGCACGTGTGCCAGAGGCGGCACTTAGAGCCCTCTCTGTGGGCATACGTGCCATGCCCTGGAGATAGCGAGGGACTGGCCCCCACCACCCTGGCTCCACCCATCCAGTCTGCCAGGACCACTGCGGCCACGCCCACCCGGCATCCAGTGATAAATAAGTGGGTTTTGGGTTGCAGTTTGGGCACTGGGTCTCTAAAAGGTTCGCCATCACTGACCTATAGGTTTAGGAAGCAGTAAATTATTTAGCCTCTAAATGTATTGTATCATAGTATTGTTGTGAACTTCCCAGTGGTATTTTTTACGGGTTGGGTGATTAGATAAACTTTATAAAGAAATAAACAAGTAAATAATTTCCCAAAGTTCATGACTTCTTATTTCTTCTAAGAGATTTCTTAGATTTCTATGCCTTGCTGACTTTATATTGTCAAAGCCCTTTTAATCTAATATGTTGATTAAATGATTTTGGAGCCAGTAAGTACAAGAATGACCATTTTAGGTCTAGGTTTCTAAAAGAATAACATTTTAATTTCATTTACTGAAGAGCACTGGAATGTTTCAGTGTATTAATAAAATTTCAGAATACTGCCATGTAGATTGTATATGAATCTCTTAAAGATATTACTGTCTCTGTGCCTGTGGATATTAGTATTGCTACCTTAAGTATTTTTAACTGTTAACTTTGTTGTTGACAGAGGAGGAAAAATGAAAGAAACTAAACATCTAGTTCAAAACATCCCACTACCAAAAGCAATGGGTGATTAGTTATTTTGATTCCTCTTTTTTCATATTTGAATTTGAATTTGAATTTATTATATTTATACCCCGCCCTTCTCCTGGAGGACTCAGGGCGGCTTACAGCCAGTTTAAAACAATTTAATACAAATACAATACAAAATTTAAGAAAAATTAAAAATAAATATTTAAATAGGCTGCTTCTACTAAAATTTGGTTAAAACCAATTTAAAATACCCCTAGGCCAGTCCTGCCCGCTGAAACAACCAAGTCTTGAGGGCGCGGCGGAAGGAGGGGAGATCCGGAATCACCCGGATCTCTGGGGGCAGCTCGTTCCAGAGGGTGGGTGCTCCAACAGAGAAGGCTGTCCCCCTGGGGGTCGCCAGCCGGCACTGTCTGGTTGACGGCACCCTGAGGAGGCCCTCTCTGTGGGAGCGTATCGGCTGGTGAGAGGTAATCTGTGGCAGAAGGCGGTCTCGGAGGTAACCAGGTCCAATGCCATGGCGCGCTTTAAAGATGATAATCAACACCTTGAAGCGCACTCGGAAGGCCACAGGCAGCCAGTGCAGCTCACGCAGCAGCGGCGTTACATGGGAGCGACGAGTCGCTCCCATCACCGCCCGCGCGGCCGCATTCTGGACTAACTGGAGCCTCCGAGTGCTCCTCAAGGGGAGCCCCATGTAGAGAGCATTACAGTAGTCCAGGCGGGAGGTGACAAGAGCATGGGTGACTGTGCGCAAGGCATCCCGGTCCAGAAAAGGCCGCAACTGGT
>NW_015408041.1:0-2260 GCF_001527695.2 Protobothrops mucrosquamatus
AAAATAAATTCATGTAATTTTAATCAGAATTATCCTGTAAATAATTTTGATATGTTTCAAATATTGATATATCTGTTTTCTTTATATAAATAATATTTATATTAATATATTCCATTAATTTTCTTGTGGTGAGGTGGGCAGCAAACAAATTTAATAAATAATTTTCTTCAGGAACTATATAGAATATTTAGAGTTTGTACCAATGTGATAATCAGTGTACAATGATGCCTTTGTTATGGAATGGGCACTTCGGGACTTAGCTAATATTCTGGTGCCTTAAACTTGCTTCCATGGCAAAGAAGATTCTGTTTTCATTTGATAAATATTTAAGTTCTGTTTTCTGCAGGCAGTACGGTGGCTATGAATATTCTCAGCAAGGTGGATATGTCCCTCCAGAGATAATGCAGCCTCAACAGCCGTACACTGGTCAAATTTTTCAGCCAGCACCAGCATACACACCATCTTCATCACAATCTTTCTATGGAAGCAATTTTGAGGATGAACCTCCGTTACTAGAAGGTTTGATTTTTATTCATTGCAGAATTCCATGTCAGCCAAAATATATGATCAAATCTACATAGGAGTAATCATAGCTGATTATGAAGTATATGTGGATGTATGTATGTTAATGTAAAGACAGGATTTTTTAACATTTAATTTTACTTCATTTTTGGCATTTAATTTCGCTTCATTTACTTAGGTAGCATAATCTCTTAAGAAAACTAAATGAAGCAAAAGAAAAAAAAACATACGAAATTGAGATGGGGTGACCTTTTACAAATTAAGATGACTAATGCAGCTAGTTATATACTTGGTCTCTGACTTTTGGTTATCTAAGAGGATCTCCAATTTAGTACATATATATTCTACAATCCAAGGCTTCTGCAAAACCCCGAAGATCTCACTATTTCAGCAGGTGTAGGGGCAGAGTGGGTTATGAGCTTTTTTTCTGATATGCTTTTTATATTTCTCTAATTGGTTTTGTAGGTTTTCCTATCTGGGTGCTTGGTTATTTTCTGTTGTAAATTATTGTTATTTGAATTCTCTACATTTTGTAATTCACAAGGGATGCAACTATAATTGAGAAGGACTCTTTAAATTTGATTAATCCATTAAATCTGTGTTCTTAATTTGTTCTACAGAACTAGGAATAAATTTTGACCATATCTGGCAGAAGACTTTAACAGTACTGCATCCATTAAAAGCTGCAGATGGCAACATTATGAATGAAACTGATCTGGCAGGGCCTATGGTCTTCTGCCTAGCCTTTGGAGCCACCTTATTGTTGGTAAGATTTCATTACTGTAGATGTAGTCCTGTCAGTTTGAAAGTTACAAGATTAAAGCAAACAGAAATCAAGACTTGATCATTTAAATATCAGTAATTTATAAAAACAATGATACATAGGATTGAATATAATTTCTATTGAAGAATGTGAGTTTACAGTCTTATGGTCATTATTTGGAGCCTAGTCCCTGATCCACAAGGCGGGAAAAAAAAAACTTGCTGGATTTTTACTACATTTACTACACTCATAAAACTATAATTTAGAACAGGGATCCTCAACCCCTGGTCTGCGGCCCAGTGATGTATACCATGTGTCCCCAAAAATAAGACCTGGTCATATATATTTCTTTGCCTCCAAAAGAGGCACCAGGTCTTATTTTGGGGGGATGTCTTTTCCACAGTCTCATCTCGCAGTGGCAGCGGCACCAACAGCCCCGCCCAGCCAGCCCACTTCTGCGGCCGAAGGAAATGCCTTTGCAGAAAGGCCTCTGCAGCCGAGAACCAAGCTACGGATTGAATCTGTAGCTCAGTTCTCAACTGCAGAGGCCTTTCCGTAAGACCTTTGATGGTGAAATGCAGGCCAGGGGGAGACACAGAAGAAGTGGGCCGGCGAGGGGAGGCAGGTATTGATTCATGGGAGACCTGACTGCAACAGTAAACGGGTGTTGGGTGCATGGGGCAGCTCCCCGCCCTAGCTTGATTTTTAGGAGTGTACCTCGCCCCAAAACTAGGGCTTATTTTTGGGGTAGGACTAATTTGATTTGATTTGATTTTATTTTATTAAATTTATACCCCGCCCTTCTCCCGGAGGACTCAGGGCGGCTTACAGCCAGTTTAAAACAATGATATAATACAATACAAAATTTAAAAAGATTAAAAATAACTATTTAAATTTGGCCGTTTCTACTAAAAATTTAATTTAAAACCCCTTTAAAATACCCCTAGGCCAGTCCTGCCTGCTGAAATAACCAGG
>NW_015408042.1:0-2260 GCF_001527695.2 Protobothrops mucrosquamatus
GCGGGCGGGGGGGGGGGGGGGGAAAGAAACCCGAGTTGGTTGGTCCCCGGCGTCCGATGGGGAGCTGCGCTTTTATCCTGACTCTTGCGTGATTATAACCATCCTTCAAGAAAAGCTCCGTCACATACCCAGGTGCACATCTGCATTCAGACATGCTTCGGACTGACAAGTGCATTCTCTCTCTCTCTTTCTCTCCTTTCTCTCCCCTCCCCCATCTCTTCTGAATAAGGCTGTGTTTACATCCCTCTACTGTAAAACGTGGTTGACCACACTATGGGCTCCATTGGTCTTCTGAAGACTACAATCCTCCTTCAAGAAAAGCCCCATCATATACCCTGGTGCACATCTGCATTCAGACATGCTTTGGGCTGACAAGTGCATCCATCTATCTATCTATCTATCTATCTATCTATCTATCTATCTATCTATCTATCTATCTATCTATCTATCTATCTATCTCTATCTCTATCTCTATCTCTATCTCTATCTCTATCTATTATCTATATCTATCTATCTATCTATTATCTATCTATTTATATCTTTATCTCTATATCTATCTATCTATCTATCTATCTATCTATCTATCTATCTATCTATCTATCTATCATCTATTATCTATATCTATCTATCTATCTATCTATCTATCTATCTATCTATCTATCTATCTATCTATCTATCTATCTATCTATCTATCTATCTATCTATCTATCTCCTTTCTCTCTTTCTCTCCCCTCCCCTCTTCTGATTAAGGCTGTGTCTACACCCCTCTACTGTAAAACATGGTTGACCACGCTATGGGCTCCATTTGTCTTCTGAAGACCACAATCCTCCTCCAAGAAAAGTCCCATCACATACCCTGGTGCACATCTGCATTCAGATATGCTTTGGGCTGACAAGTGCATTCTCTCTCTCTCTCTTTCTCTCCCCCACCCCATCTCTTCTGATTAAGGCTGTGTTTACACCCCTCTACTGTAAAACATGGTTGACCACACTATGGCCTCCATTTGTCTTCTGAAGACCACAATCCTCTTTCAAGAAAAATCCCATCACATACCCTGGTGCACATCTGCATTCAGACATGCTTTGGGCTGACAAGTGCATTTTCTCTCTCTCTGTCTCTCTCTTCCTTCTCTCTTCCTTCCTCTCCTGTCTCTTCTGAGTAAGGCTGTATTTACACCCTTCTATGTTAAAAAGTGGTTGACCATCCTACGGGCTCCATTTGTCTTGTGAAAGCTATTAGTTTCCTTAATTGATGGTTCAGTATTTAGGTATTTGGTTAGTTCTGGAAACCATGATGTCCTTATTGAGCATGTAGGCTGTTCTCAGAACAGAGTCTGGCTATGGTGAAGATTTGCATGCTCTGAAATACATATGGCAGAACCACACCGATCCCTGCATTTTGGCAAAGATTCCTGGAATCTAAACTTGGAACAAGCATTCTACATATTTGGAAGCCCCCCCAACCCCCACCCTTATTCTATACAAATTGCAAATCATTACGCTGTATCCCAATGGATGAAATGCTAGTTCAAGATGTCTAAGAAATTGCTTTTTTCCCCCTTACCCGAATAATAGATTGCTGCCTTTGGCAACGGAAGCACATGGTTTTTATTTGCTTCTCAAAAGCAGAGTGCTTGAGAAAAGGCCAGGTGTGAGATGCAAAGGTTATGATAATGCCCTGCTATTGTGGTCGCATGGCAATGAGCATGTTTTTGTGAAAGTCTGAAGCACATAAGGTGATATGAGGGATTTGCCATAGAAACTGGGGGCGTTCAATATATCAGTGTTGCATTATCACTCCGGATTGAGCCCCTGGGCAACTTGTTAACAAAAAAAAGAAATACACTGGGAATTTCCTAAGGAGCCAAGCCGTAGTGCCATGAATGAAAAATAACAACAGTAATAATTGCTTTCCATCATTTAAATCCAAAACAGTGTCTTCTTTTTTCCTTAGTACCTAACTATGAAGGTACAAATGGGTGCAAATATTATCTTGTCAGGCTCCAGAGGCAAATTTTATCTGGTTCCAGAGTCGAAAGATAATTGAAAAAGGTACCTATTATGTTTATATTAAAGAAAATGCCATCCACGGAAATCTACATAGTCTATATGTAAATTTACAGGCAAAACATGAGATTTCATTTGTGGTCAAACAGCTGGGGGAAGAAGCTGTTCTGTTTGCAGTTTATCTTGTGTAGGGATGCTGCTATTGTGTATGGAGGCTGTCTGTACTTCTCCTGGATAATTAGTAATTATTTAA
>NW_015408042.1:10839-12998 GCF_001527695.2 Protobothrops mucrosquamatus
AAAATCTTCAATGCTCTAGGAATTTTCTTCCTATTCTGACAAATTCTTGGCACAGCCTCTCTTGCCTTTGCCTAACAGAGCAGTTGGTACATTGGTGAAGACCAGACATCCATCTTCTCAGATCAGGGGTCTTCGAACTTGACAACGTTCAAGATTTGTGGACTTCAACTCCCAGAATTCCTCAGCCAGCATGGCTGGCTGAGGAATTCTGGGAATTGAAGTCCACAAGTTTTAAAGCAGCCATGTTTGAAGACCTCTGGCCCGGACAGTTTCTTCTTTCTCTGGAGTCATTTCTGCGAATCATTTATGCTTTCCTGGGTCAGTCTAGCTTTCCGTGAAACCGGAGGGTGATTGGCTATTAACTGTCCTTCACTTCAAGGCACATTGCCTTAAAGCCACCTAAATTGATCTCGATTCCTGCCGAAATCCTTACGAATTATGAATTGCAGAGCTCTATTGCCAAGTCATAATTATGTATCTTCTGATGGAATTGTGATCGTTGTTGTTGGGCTGTGTCTATAAATATAATATTTATTGGTTTGCAAAAATGTATATATAGGTCTGTTGACCGGATGATAAATTAATTCTCTGCAAAAGTATTTTTAGCTTTTGTATAAACCGGGGTGGTGGACTGCAGCAGAGAGGATAAGAGAGGTAAATATTCCCAAAATGACAAGGAAGAGTTGCTAGCTTTGGCAGGTGGTTGATGGATCACCCATTAAGAAGCAATACACCCCCATTATAGGAAGGAATAAAAATTTAGAAGAAAGTAACTGTGCCCAGTGTGTCAGTTAGAGATGAAGGAAATGTAACAACACTTATTTAGAAATAGATAGGAAGTTACAAGATTTGTCAACAAGAAAACAAGCAGCAGAAACTGGAAGTAGGGACAAAGGACACGTAAAATTTAAGCAAGATGTAACTCTATAGGGGCAAAATGACACGTAAGCTCAGGCAGGGTGCAACTCCATAGACAAATGGACACGTGGACTAAAAGCAAGGTAGAACTCTAAAAAAAGGTAATAGCTTTATGAAATGTTACTTCCCTATTTCTGGAAATCAACTGTATAAAAGAACATGCTATGGGTTTTTTCAGGGTCTCCGCTCTCAAACTGGATGGGGTCCCTTTTGCTGAAGCGCTTCAATAAAAGTTTTGCAAAAGTCCCTCTCTCTCGTGTCTGGCTCTGATTGGCTTCTGTGCCAGGCCGAACCAATTTTAGGACAACATGGTGGCATCTGTCCACAGGGAGAAAATCAGGGCTCACCTTCTAGTTGTGATAGATATAGGATGGAGCAGTGTGTGGTAGAACACACTGATTAAAGTGATTTTTTTGAGCTTTCTGTAGCCTTCAACTTGCAGCCAAAATTGAGCCGAAATTTTTTCTCGCTAAAATTGTTAAATGAGTTTTCCCCCATTTTACGACCTTTCTTGCTACAGTTATTAAGTGAACCACTGCAGTTATTAAGTTAGTAACATGGTTGTTAAGTGAATCTGGCTTCCCCTTTGACTTGGCTTGTCAGAGAGTCCCAACAGGTGATCACATGACCCCAAGACACCGCAACCCTCATAGATACACGCCCGTTGTCAATTGTCCAAATTTTGATCATGTGACCCCGGAGATGCTGCAGTAGTCGTTAAATATGAAAACCAGTCATCGGTCACTTTTTTCAGTACCGTTGTAACTTTGGACGCTAAATGAATGGTTGTTAAGTCGAGGACTTAAGCTGAAACCTTCAGAGTTATCAGCCTTCCCTGAATGTTTCAGCCCTGCAGAAAGCAATATCTGGATTAAATAGGTTCCCTGATTGATTGACAGTGACAAGTTGGTGTCAACTCTTAGCAACCACATCGATAGATCTTCTCCAGATGGTCTGCTTCCAGCCTGACCCTTCAGGTCCTCCAGTGCTGTAATTACAGTCATCCACTTCGCTTCTGGTCCTGTCCCAGCATCGTAGACTTCTCCAGAGAATTAGCTCTTCACATAATAAGTTCAAAGCAAGATGATTTGAATCTGGTCATTTGTGCTTCAAGCAAAAAAAACCCCCAAAGCTTCTGAATTGACTTGTTCTACAATCTATTTGCTTGCTTCTTTATTTATTATTTTATTCTTTTAATTTTTCTCCTGCCTCTATTATATTGTTTACAAATAACTCAAGAT
>NW_015408043.1:0-2260 GCF_001527695.2 Protobothrops mucrosquamatus
TTATCCTGGTGAGTATCCTAAAAGATGAAAGGATGTGTCCCCACTCCAGGCCTGGGGGTTATGTGAAATGTTGGGGGCCATCTGAAAGATGGGATAACTCAGTAGGGGATCTGAAAATCTGCCTCACCTCAGGCAAGGAGACAGAGGGGATCCCTGTTTAAAGAAGAGGGTGCACAAGGTCTAGTTTAATAAAAAGGACTAGGGGTGACATGAGAGCAGTGTTCCAATATCTCAGGGGTTGCACAAAGAGGGAGTCAAGCTATTCTCCAAAGCACCTGAAGGCAAGACAAGAAGCAATGGATGGAAGCTAATCAAGGAGAGAAGCAACCTAGAACCAAGGAGGAATTTCCTGACAGTTAGAACAATTAATCAGTGGAACAACATGCCTCCAGAAGCGGTGAATGCTCCAACATTGGAAGTTTTTAAGAGACTGGACAACCATTTGCCTGAAATAGTATAGGGCAGTGATGGCGAACCTTTTAGAGACCGAGTGCCCAAAACCTGCCCCCCCACCCCACCCCCTGTCCACTGGACCACCCATCACCTCCACGGCCCGTCACAGATCACCCAGGCAGCCCAGCAACGTCATGGCGCCCATGCCCTCCTCCCGTGCCCCGCAGCATCATCTGCGTGCGATTGGGCGCAAGGGCGGAGTTTTGTCCCCGGCTACCATCTCCTTCGCTGTGTTGCTTCGTGTGGGCCGCGCCCAGGGGTGACTCTCCTCTGGGCGGGCTGCTGGTGAGGAGGGGGCCGTGGGAGGAGGCGGGACTGGGGAGACGGTGCGTGTGCCCTCAGAGAGGGCTCCAAGTGCTGCCTCTGGCACCTGTGCCATAGGTTTGCCACCACTGGTATAGGGTTTCTATTCTATTCTATTCTATTCTATTCTATTCTATTCTACTCTACTCTACTCTACTCTACTCTACTCTACTCTACTCTACTCTACTCTACTCTACTCTACTCTATTCACCTCTTCCCAACCGATGGAGAGACTCTGTCTTCGATTCTTCCTCTGTTCCTTCATAGGATCTTCCTGGTCTTTCCCTGCTTTGCCATTTGGCTCTAGAAATTGGAGGAAAAAGAAAAGGGGCCCCTCGGTGCAGCCCCACATGTATCTCTCTCCCAGGCTTGTATCACTTTTTCTTCCCCTGAGTGGCTGATCCCCAGAGCCATTCCTGGGGCATTGGGAGAGAGTGGGGAGTTCAGACACAGCACAAAGCCTGAGGGAACTGAGGTTTCAACAGTCAACAGCTCTGAGGTGACTAAATGAAGAAGCTAGGGATTGCAGTATTTGTTCATATGTGTGTGTCGTATTACTATACTAAATTTTTTTTTAAAAAGGTCTACTCTTCCTTTGGGAGAATTAGCCAAAATTCAAGGTTATCTTCTTTTCATAATTGAACTGTTTTACTTTTTATCTACCCAGGATCAGCTTTCCACCACTAAAGGATTTCTCTTAACCACTATTTAAATCCCTGCTCAACCATTGGATCAGGAAACAAATGTGACTCACAAGGTTTTGAAATTTATTTCACTCTTGGCCTGATGGTGATCATTTAAGGTTATTACGACCTTACAAAACTATTGGTTCTGTAGCATAATAATAATAATAATAATAATAATAATAATAATAATAATAATAATAATAATAATAATAATAATAATAATAATAATATAATATTATGTGGGTGATGTCTCTGCTTTTTAGTATGCTGTCTAGATTTGCCATAGCCTTCCTCCCCAGGAGCAAGCGTCTTTTAATTTCTTGGCTGCAGTCCCCATCTGTGGTGATCTTGGAGCCCAGGAAGATAGAATCTGTCACTACCTCCATTTCTTCCCCATCTATTTGCCAGGAATTAAACAGATATTTCTAGTAACGAAATGTGTTTTGATTAGGAAGAATGGCAGCAATTAAAACAATATGCCAAAACTAAATAGATAAAATAGATGAATAAATAGATGAATAGATAGATGGTAGATATTCTCTCTCTCTTTCTATCTTTAGAGATGATGAAGATGAAGAAGATATAGATAAGGATGGATGGATGGATGGATGGATGGATGGATAGATAGATAGATAGATAGATAGATAGATAGATAGATAGATAGATAGATAGATAGATAGATAGATAGATAGATAGATAGATAGATGTAAAAATAAATAAAGGCCAGGGATTAAAATCAAGAACTTGCTGGATTTGAAAGAATGAGATAGCTTAGTAATGCTGAATTTCACATTGTATTATCACACTGATTTGTAGCA
>NW_015408044.1:0-2260 GCF_001527695.2 Protobothrops mucrosquamatus
TCCCCACCCTTCCCCACCCCCCTCCCTTCCCCCCGACTTCCCAGAGCTACACACAGGGTTTGTATTTCTTATTGCATCTTACTTAAAGCATTAGTCATCATGGTTTATACACATAAACCCAGTCAATTGAGACTAAAGAAACAATAGTTAAAGAAAACAATGAATGAACCCCATGACAGTCCTTCATGGTACTTTTACGATGGCAATATAATAATAATAATAACAACTTTATTGTCACTTTGAATGTACACCAATCAGCATACATCAAAATGAAATTTCGTTGCATACAGCTCTCAAAGGGTCACCACCTCCGATATACACTCCTTGTTTGTGGCCAGCTCAAGTTTCAGATCGTCCATTTTAGTCTCTAGGGAGCGAACAATGGCAAACAGGACAGATGGAAATGGAGCTCTATGTGGATTAGCCCTCAAATTAGCTTGTATTCCTGCACAACAATCTCGCCTCCTTTCCTTTTTCTGATCCTGACTGAATAATATTTATGTATGACAGATCCTACAGATTTCCCATTTTTATTAGTCATGAAGTAAAAATAGATATGTAAATCAACACTAGCTCTTCAGAAATAACCATGTACATAGAGAAAAGGGGGACAAGGAAGGGAAGAATAAATTCCTAGGAATGGATGGATAGACAGACAGAGGGAACAGTGAACAAAACATCCCAGTTTAACTCATGATTTACTAAAGTGTGAATGAACTGTAATTATCTGCATTCACAAAGCATGTAAACCCAAAATGTTTTTTAGCTGGTTTTAGTGAAGCATACTGCACGACCTCAGGCAGGCGTGGTTTATTCAATAACATTTGGTTAAACAAACCATAGGTTAATGTGTTAGACAGTCTTTGTCAGGCACTCTTAACCCAGAGCTTTTCTATAGCTAGCTACTGATAATAGCATTATTCATCCGGATGATATGCCTGGGTTCTGTTAATGTCTGCAAGGAACTATATGCTCAGTACTCTACAACGTAGAAATCCAATTTTTTTTAAAAAAAATGTATGGACAGATAAATAATTGGAATTGCAAATAATTTATTATTTTATTTTTAAAACAGTTTTATTTCACTTTACTGCATGAATGTTATGGATTCATTGTAACCTGGCTTGAAATCCTGAAAATATTTGTCATCCATATTAACTATGTTAAAACAAAACAAAAGTCAAAGGAATTTGTATCTGTAGTACTTTCAGACCCAACATGAAAAGAAATTGGAGCAAATGAACTAAATGCAGTTACAGAAAGAAAAGGTGTATTTTCCAGAAACTGACAAGAAAACTGAGGACTTTGAATTGTGTGAGGTTTTGTATGATCCATCCAATGCATCCATCCGATTTTTCATTAGGACCCAGTAAATACCCAAAAGATTAACTCTATTACTCCCCTGAGCAAACACAAACCCAGCCACCCATCCCAAGGTTTCTTCTGCCTAAGATAGCCAGTTTGATATGGTAGTTATGGTCCCAGGCTAGAAACCAGAAGACCTTGAGTTCTAGTCTTGTCTTGGGCGCAAAGCCAGTTGGGTGACTTTGAGCCAGTCACCTCTAGAAGACGATAGCAAAACACTTCCCAAAAAGTTGTCAAGAAAACTGCGGAGACTACTCCAGGCAGTCACCAGAGGTCAAGACTGACTTGAAGGCAAGGAGAGCCAGTTTGGTACAGCAGTTAAAGCAGGGGTCTTCAAACTTGGCCCTTTTGTGACTCATGGACTTCAACTCCAAGAATTCCTCAGCCAGGCATGCTGGCTGAGGAATTCTGGGAGTTGAAGTCCATGAGTCATAAAAGGGCCAAGTTTGAAGACCCCTGAGTTAAAGAGACCATAAGTTCTAATCCTGCCATAGACATGAAGCCTATTGAGGAACTTTGGACCAGTCTCTCCATCTCAGCTCCAGGAAAGCAATGGAAATGGATGAAGGCCATGGCAAACCACTTCCCTTGGAGGGCCTGTTTGGTGTAGTGGTAAATTAACAAACTAATAATCCAGAGACCATGAATTCTAATCCTGCCTTAGACACAAGCCAGTTGGGTCTGTCTGTCTGTCTCTCTCTCTCTCTCTTTCCCAGCACAGCCAACAGCAATGAAAAAAGGCAAGCCATTTCCACTGGAAAGCCAACTTGGTGCTGTGGTTAAAAAGCACCATGATGAGTTCTTAGACACGTGCTTCAGACATGAAACCAGCTGGGTGACCTTGGACCAGTCCCTCTCTCTCAGCCCTAGGAAGGAGGCAATGGCAAACCACTTC
>NW_015408045.1:0-2260 GCF_001527695.2 Protobothrops mucrosquamatus
AGAGAAGTACTTTTTTTCCTTTCCACAAGGTTATAAAATAGCATTTGGCGTTTTCAGTAGAGCTATTCTACAACTCCTTTGTCTCATTGTCCATGCAGATTTTTACAGACTATTGCTACTAAGCAGGTCTACCAAATCTGAATTGCAAAAAGATGGGGATGACCAGATGGCAGTAAAGAAGAATTAAAAGTTTTCTGTAACCTGTTGTCCTCTAGGAGCCATCGGGAATTTTGCAGCCTTTTGCTGGGAGGGATGAGCTAACTTCTCTCCTACTCTCTTCTCCAGAGATTAGAATCCAGCTTTTAAAATAACCTTTTCTATGGTCAGCCAAAAGCATTGTAATGCATCATCCCTGCCTTATTTGAGGGCATTGCAATTGGGACCGAGCTTCTAAGTCAGCCCTCTCTAACAGTACGGCACTGTCTGTGAATAGTCTACAGCAATGTTTCTCAACCTTAGCAGCTTTAAGATGTTTGAACTTCAACTCCCAGAGTTCTAGGAGTTAAAATCCACTCATCTTAAAGTTACCAAGGTTGAGAAACACTGGTCTATAGTGATATCAGTGAAAGGTATCCTTAAGCCATTTTCCACGGAGCAAGAGAGTTGCTGCAGGCGGACTGCTTGGGAGGACTAATGATTACAATAGTGGCAGAGTCCCAGGGTTTGGGATGTTGGATCACTCTCAGCAGACGATACCTATTTCAATTTATATGCTATACAAACACCAGAGATGCATCATTAAATTTGCTTGCCCCAAACAAGTGCAAACACCCTGAAAAATTCATAGCTATTAATTAAAAATGGTTTCCACCTCAAACAAACTCAGATGAGGCCGTCCCATTTTGAATTTTAGCCACTGATCCACCTAGCATAGTATTGTCTACAATTACTGCTCAAGCACTTTGCTATCTTCATGTCTCTTCCACCATAGGTTGAACAGTTTTCAGTTTTAGTTAGCCTGCGTTCATCAGTTTCCTGCTTTCCAGTGTTTTGTTGCACAGTAATTGCCTTATTTTTATGTGATTTTGATTGACATTACAGTAGTTGGACTTAATATTCTGAAAAGCAAGATTGAAATATCATACTACCATTAAGATAATGACACCTACAAGTGTTTTTTGATTCCTGGTGACTACATCCTTGCAACTTTCTTGGCAGTATTAACGTAATAGTTCACCCCTCTATTATATTGGGATTTTATATTCAACTTCCCAGCCATGAATTTCCTAGTTTCCTATCCAAAGGCTAATGAAGTCAATTCTGATCAGCTTCCAAGATCATTCAAAGTGGACTAGGGGGTGCCACCTGCTTAGGCTATGTACTCTACCAGTACAGCTGCTACCGGTATTTATGGTTATGGTGATGATAGCAATGGAAGTAAATTTGATTTGAGTGTCCATCCTGTGTGATCCCAGACTTGGATCCCTTGTAGCCCTTGAACCTGGGTTCCTTTTTAAACAGGAAGCGTGGAGCCTGATGTTGCACCTTTTGTATGTAAAGCAGAGCGTCGTTTCCTGGGAGTGGATCAATTGTCATGGGCATCATGTGTCTTTCAGCAGTGTGCTGCAGCTGCCAAAAAGGCCAACACAGTGCTGGGCTGCATTAACAGAGGGATAGAATCAAGATCACGTGAAGTATTAATACCACTTTACAATGCCTTAGTAAGGCCACAGTTGGAATACTGCATCCAGTTTTGGTCACCACGATGTAAAAAAGATATTGAGACTCTAGAAAGAGTACAGAGAAGAGCAACAAAAATGATTAGGGGACTGGAGGCTAAAGCACATAAGGAAAGGTTGCTGGAATTGGGTATGTCTAGTTTAATGAAGAGAAGGACGAGGGGGGACATGATAGCAGTGTTCCAATATCTCAGGGGCTGCCACAAAGCAGGGGGAGTCAAGCTATTCTCCAAAGCGCCTGAAGGCAGGACAAGAAGCAACGGGTGGAAACTAATCAAGGAGAGAAGCAACCTAGAACTAAGGAGAAACTTCCTGACAGTTAGAACAATTAACCAGTGGAACAACCTGCCTCCAGAAGTGGTGAATGCTCCAAAACTGGAAGTTTTTAAGAAGAGACTGGACAGCCATTTGTCTGAAATGGTATAGGGTTTTCTGCCTGAGCAGGGGGTTGGACTAGATGACCTCCAAGGTCCCTTCCAACTTTATTATTATTATTATTATTATTATTATTATTATTATTATTATTATTATTATTATTATTATTATTATTATTATTATTATTATTATTATTATTATTATTA
>NW_015408046.1:0-2260 GCF_001527695.2 Protobothrops mucrosquamatus
CTCTCTCTCTCTCTCTCTCTCTCTCTCTCTCTCTCTCTCTCTCTCTCTCTCTCTATCTATCTATCTATCTATCTATCTATCTATCTATCTATCTATCATCGAGATAGAGATATATTTCCCTAATCTTAATTCCACTACTCAGTGTATATGGATCATACTTAATCTTCATTCTCTGCTCTGGATCCATCGCTTCAAGCTGTGCGTGTGTGTTTTTTGCTAAAACCTTTTGCTGCTTATGCCGAATCACCCCAATGGATTTATATTTATTTGTTTGTATCCCGCTTTTATTATTTTTTTACAAATAGAACTCCAGGCGACAAACATATCTAACACTTCTTCTTCTTCCTCCTCCTCCTCCTCCTCCTCCTCCTCCAGGTTGAACAAACCTCTCACTTAGGGAAATAAATTTTGGGCTCAGCTGTGGGCGGTTAGTCAAGGACCACCCGTGACAGCGTTGGGAGGGACCTCGGAGGTCATCCAGTCCAACTCCCCGCACAAGCAGGAGAGAGCCTCCCTAAAGCCACCCTATTCCATAAACCATAATCTCTATCCTAAAACCCCGGTTTGTGACGGGAGGTGTTGGGAAAGGAGGCAGCTTCCGAGCTACTCAAAGGAAGGAAATTCTTGGAACAGTGTGAAACCGGCAGAGGCGGTTTCAAGGAAGCCCTGCTAGACTTTTTGGATGGGTTCCAGTTGAGTTCAAAACAGGAATAACCATGTTTGTTGTCGGTCTTTGAACAAGGCACTGTGGAGGATCCTTGGATGCTGGTTTATAAGGAGACCGAGGCTTGTTGTGTCTGCTGTGGGTAGACAAAGCTGGTCTGAGCTGCAGACGGATCGGCTGGTTTTTTTCGAGCAACTTTTAACAAGTTTGCTTTCCTGTTTAACAGATCTGACCCAAAACCTGCCAGCTCAAGCAGAGAGAGATATGGATGACAGATATAGATAGATGATATACATGATGGATAGGTAAGTAGGTAAGTAGGTAGGTAGGTAGGTAGGTAGGTAGGTAGGTAGATAGATAGATAGATAGATAGATAGATAGATAGATAGATAGATAGATAGATAGAGATAGATAGATAGATAGATAGATAGATAGATATGGATGATATAGATAGATGATATACATGATGGATAGATATAGAAAGAGAGATGTGTATGTATGTATGTATGTATGTATGTATGTATGTATGTATGTATGTATGTATGTATGTATGCGAGTCCCCTGGACTGCAAGGCGATCCAACCGGTCAGTCCTAGAGGAGATCAACCCCGACTGCTCTTTAGAAGGCCAGATCCTGAAGTTGAAACTCAAGTCCTTTGACCACCTAATGAGAAGGAAGGACTCACTGGAGAAGAGCCTGATGCTGGGAAAGATGGAGGGCAAGAGAAGAAGGGGACGACAGAGAATGAGGGGGCTGGATGGAGTCACTGAGGCAGGAGGCGTGAGCTTCAATGGACTCCAGAGGATGGTAGAGGACAGGAAGGCCTGGAGGAACGTTGTCCATGGGGTCGCGATGGGTCGGACACAACTTCGCAACTAACGTCATGTATGTATGTATGTATGTATTTATGTATGTATATAAAATATTCCATTATGCAACGCTATAGGCTTTAAAAAAACAAGTCATGATATCTTAGGGTATTCCTGGCCTGTTTCCATAGCAACAGAAAGCACAGCTACTGTATGATGCTCGGCTGAAAGAGGTACAGAGTTTTCGCTGATGAAAAATCTGAGAGCAAAAATCTGCTTGTCTCAAAATTCAGGGACTTTTTTGGGGGGGGGTTCAGCAACATCTCCCCCCTGCCTAGTCGCAGCTGTTTTCTTTGGAGTTTTCCTGATTTTTCTTCCTCCGACAACATCCAGGAGCCGTCGGCCACCTTCGTGGGGAGTCAGATGAAGATCCCGATAGTCCTCAGCTTACGACCATGATTGAGCCCCGAGACAGTTGTTAAGGGAGCTTCCATTCCATTTTATGACCTTTCTTATCAAGCGCATCACCGCCTTTGTTAAGTTAATTGATTAACTTCATCGATTAAGTTAACAATGAACCAGTGGAACCACTTGCCACCAGAAGTTGTGAGTGCTCCAACATTGGAGATTTTTAAGAAGAGACTGGACAGCCCTTTGTCTGAAAGGGTATAGGGTTTCCTGCCTGAGCAGGGGGTTGGACTAGATGACCTCCAAGGTCCCTTCCAACTTTTTAGTAATAATAATAATAATAATAATAATAATAATAATAATAATAATAATAATAAT
>NW_015408047.1:0-2260 GCF_001527695.2 Protobothrops mucrosquamatus
CCTTAGCCATTAAAGCATTCTTCTTTTTAGACCCTATAGGAAAGCAACCTATCCTAGTAAGTATTCTATGAGGTTCCTATTCTATCAATAATCATATTACCTACCATACATTTCCTGTGTCCCTGTCAGTCCAATTCAGTAGTCCAGACTAAGAAACCAATGCCATGTGAGTCAGGATTACTTTCATTGCAACAACTATCGTAACAGAATCTAGAATGTCTGTATGTGCTTCCCCTCCTTTCTTTGATCTTCATGAGAACTAGGGAGGAGCCTATCTGAGATGCTATTTAATCTGGATTTGTTGGCCTAGGGCCCTTATCTGACCATTGCCTTGGAAGTGTCTCTTTCTCTTGTCCTTCAAGGCCATTCCCTATGCTCTCTATAGACCCTCTAGATTTTTCTCCTATTTGGCAAGCATAGAGGCTTCCTAGGAAGGAGGAGAAAAAAAGGGTATTTCATCCTTCCTGCCTTGGCACTGGCTGAGTGCCAAGACCTAGTATGATGTCCTTCAGGAAGAATCCAATAAAAATAGAAAATAAAGTAATATCTGGTTCCCATAAACTGGCTCAAACTGGGTTCAGCAACCTCCCAACCCCAACTTTTTTGGAGCCCAATGGAGCAGCATACCCTGTGACTCCCTTAAATCAAACCTGGTGATTGACAAGTCTGCCCCCAGATCAAAATGATCCTTGTACTTAAGTTACCACAGGCCAATTCAATCTTGAGAGTTAGAGATAGCTTGAGGGGATGGGGTGAGAGAACTCCTCAGCTTTATTATTCACTTCACCTCTTGGTAGCCTGGTCTCTGTATCTGAGCAGTAACCAGTTGCATTAGTTAGTGTAATGGATATATAAGAAACTGATTTATTCTATTTTATAGGAATAAAAAAGAAAATGAAAATGAGTTAATTCTTCATGCTTCAGTCTCAGCAATCAGTTCCACATTTTCAGGAAGAAGCCTCATCGTTCCTTACCAATACAAACTGAAATCAGGCACACGTATTATATACTATAAAGATGATTAACACTGCAAATGTCATCACATTTTGTCCCAGTACAATAAAATGACAGATAGTTAAAAAAAATTAAAAGATAATAGACTGAACACACTTTACAGATTTCTATAAATTGGGCATGCCCTTTCTCATCTAATGGACCAGCCTGCCTGTAAAATTTCATCCCGTTCTGCTGAGAAACAAAAAAGTTGCAGATTTGTTTTATTCTAGGCTAGATAATAGGTGAAAGGGAGTCAATTTTTCCAAATCTAATTCATGGATTGATAAGCATCAAATTGTGAGGAATATCTCCAAAGTCATTCATTATTTAACATAAAAAGGAAAACAATCATAGGTACATCACAAATAAGAAAAAAAAAACCCCCCACCCCCCACCCGGACTTCCCAAACCAAATCCCAGGATACTATTCATCTAAAAGTAACCTTATATCAATATCCCTAACTCCACAAAGTATAATTCTACATAATAGGTGATATATATATATATATATAGAAAAGAAAAAAAATTTTTATCTAAAAACCTAACCTATATTCCACCAATCTATGCTTATTTTGAATATAAACAATCCATCTTCTCCATATTAATAAAAATTGTTCATTTGAATGATCCTTCAAATAAGCCGAAATCTTTGCCATTTCAGCAAGATGCGAAACCTTCACTCTCCAGTCCTCTATTGTAGGTAAAACTTGACTCTTCCAATTTTGAGCTATTAACAAACGGGCAGCAGTTAAACAATACAGCATCAAGTTCGTTTCTTTTACATCTAAGTTATGTGTAATACCTAGGAGAAACAACTGAGGCAAAAAAAAATTTTTTCTTTTAAAAACTTGTTGTAAATTCCACCATAATTTTATCCAAAAAGCTTTAATGGCCTTACAAGTCCACCACATGTGAAAAAAAGTTGCATCTTGTTGTCCACATCTCCAGCACTTGGATTCATAATTCTCATAAATACGAGACATAGTTGCAGGGTCCATGTGCCATCTATAAAACATCTTGTAAAAATTTTCACGTAGATTTTGTGCCTGCGTAAATTTCACATTCCTCACCCATATCAACTCCCAGGTATCCATAGGTATTATTTCTCCTATATTTTGAGCCCATTTAATCATACAATCTTTAACTAACTCAGTTTCTGAATCCAATTCTAGTAAAACATTATATATCCTTCTAATATGTCCTTTAGTATCATCCCTTACTTGTTTCAAAAAGTTTCCATTTTCCATAAAAGAAGCAGTTTTTT
>NW_015408048.1:0-2260 GCF_001527695.2 Protobothrops mucrosquamatus
CTCAGCGAAAAGGTGGCGGAACTCAAACCTGGCCACGCCCCCATCAAACCCTAGGCCCGCCCCTTTAGAAAAAAGATGCAAGTAAAATTTGGGAGGGGCTATTTCCGGTTTGGGAGGGGCTATTTCCGGTGCGGCCGGCCCGGAAAAAGGTGCCGGAACGCCGTTCCGCCGCGTTCCGGCAGAAAAAAAGCCCTGATCTGACATGTTTTTAAACATTTTTGCTAATCTTGCTGGTGGCAAGTGCCATCTATAAAACATTTTATATAAATTTTCTTTATAAGAAAAGAATTCATTAATTTTGAAATTTATTTGGCAAGGAAAGAAAGCTAGAATCAAGTTACAAGAAGCCAAGGAAAATGGAGGTTTTGGTTTGCCAGAGTGGGTCTTATATTATCAAGCATCTGTATTAACATGGGTAAAAGAATGGATAATTCTTAGAAACAAAAGGTTGTTATATTTGGAGGGACATGATTTACAACTGGGGTGGCACAGTTTTTTATGGTATGGGAAAAATAAAATCCATAAGTACTTTCAAAACCACTATATAAGAAATGCATTATTATCAACATGGGAAAAAATAAAATGTAAAATATATCTGAAAATTCCAGGTTGGCTTTCAACAATGAAAGCATTTGTACATCCAAATTTAGTCAATTTTGAAAAAATCCAGACATACAGAGATATTCTAAATTCTGAAGGGAACTTAAAATCTAAACAAGAAATGGAAAATCAGAGTATCAGAGTATCAATCTATCATGGTGGGCATACTTACAAATGTAAGTTATATATGATAAAGATGTTAAACTGTATGGATTTTATATGGAGCAAACCTTGTTTGATAAGATATTATTAACCTCTGATGAGAAACTAATTAAGTAAATTTATAATTTTCTATTAAATTTGAAAATGGAAAGCGAACAAGTTAAAGAAACAATGATAAGATGGGCAAATTTTTTTGGATACAATATAGAATTAGAAAAATGGCAAAACGTGGGAAAGAAATTATAAATTGACAATGTCAACTTCTTATGGACTCCTGAAGTTTCTGAACAGTTCTTCACAGAACTGTTGCCAAATAAATTTCAAAATGCTATTTCTGTAAAACAGGGTACTGTATACCTTTGCTAACCCACAGAATAAAGGGGGTTTGTTTTGCCTAAAACTGAAACTTTGCACTCTTTTTTCTGTTTTTCTTGTTTCTAAATGCTCTGCATTAAATTAAGGCAACTAGAAAAAATAGATAAATTGGTCCCTCATAAAGAAATAGGGTAGAAGTGTACACTGTGGAAGCATTTCAGGAATTATTTCTGCACAGCCTATAGTTCTACAAATGAAATAATTATTTAATAAACTTAATTTAATTTCAGTCAGTTTGGTGTACTGGTTAAAAATCTGACTTAGAAACCAGGAGGCTATGAGTTCTAATTTTGCCTTAGGCATGAAAGCCAGTTGGGTGACTTTGGGCCAGTCAGTCTCTGAGCTCAACCCACCTCACAGGGTTATTATTGTGGGGGAGATAGGAGGAGAAAGCAGTATTATGTATCCCAAAGGTGCTTTTCCAAAACACAATTGGACTTTCTTGTTTTTTTCCTTGAAAATGTTTCGCTTCTCATCCAAGAAGCTTCTTCAGTTGAAGAAAAAAGTCCAGTTGCCTTTTGGAAAAACACTTTTGGGACAATCATGATCTGGAGGATTGAGAATCTCCATAGACGAGTATTATATATGTTTGCTTCCTTGAGTTACCTATAAAATAATAAAGGTGGGATAAAAGTCTAATAAATAAACTCAAATTCCATACCTTTTATCCTGTGATTTCTACTTCTTGTGAACATAGGGAAAAATTTGAGGATGGATTGATGCAGAGGCCAAGAAAATGGCATCTTGTTTATGATAATTGTAAATTGACAGATGCCTTTAATGATGGAAGCAGAATCCTCATCTGTCTGGGCCTTTTTTCCCCAGCCAGATCCTTTTGACATTGCTAGCCTAAGTCAGCCAATGTTTTCTGCTAGGTTTTTTTTTTTAATGGAGGATAACTGAGGGAAGTGCTAATGAATCATCACTATTGAGTGATTTGCAGCAGATTGCTGCCAAATAACCAGAACTTTTTAATGTTTTTTCTATAATGTCATGCTTTTCCCGTAGTTTTTGGAAGGGAACTAATTTGGTTAGCCTGCTCACTGCATAGTGGCTATTCTTTCTTCTGATTTCCTGAAGTAAAGCTCAAGAACACATCTTCATATTGCCCAGATAGGACACT
>NW_015408049.1:0-2260 GCF_001527695.2 Protobothrops mucrosquamatus
CAACAGAGTCAAACTCCTCCCATACAACCGTCTCAAGACCTGCTCCCGTCTCCTCCCCCTGGGCCAACCAGTCGGAGTCCAAGCCTTCCCGAATCCGAGCGACTTTGTCATACAGATACTGCGCAAAATCCTCTGCCCTCCCCTCCAGGGGGTCCCCCCCCTCCAATTGAAGGAGAGAGCGGGTCACCCTGAAGAGGGCAGCCGGGCGATTATCTGATGACGCGATGAGTGAGGCATAGTAGTTAGTCCTAGCCTTCCTCATCGCCACAAGGTAGGATCTAAGATGTATCCTTACCTGTGCTCGATCGGATTCGGTTCGGCTGGCTCTCCAACTGCTCTCTAGGCGTCTTTCCGACGTTTCATCTCTCTCAGCCCCTCGGTAAACCAAGGAGATGGTCGAGATCCACGTCGGGTCAGAGGCCGCAAAGGCACGACTCGGTCCAATGCTGCGGCGGCAGTTGTCTCCCAGGTCGCCGCCTGATTTTCCGCCGAGTCGTGGACTAGATCCTCCGGATATGGCCCAAGCTCCATCAGGAACCTCTCGGGGTCCATCAGTCGCCTGGGACGGAACCATCTAGGAGGCTCCGTCTCCCTGCGGCGAGGGAATGTGCCTTGCACATTCACATTTTCAACTCCATTTTATAAATCCTCATTTATATATTACAAGTATCAGTGTGAATTAAACTGATACTTATTCTGAAGTATAAGGGAGATCCAGCTAACGTGATTGTCTATCTCCTTAGTTCACCTCCTTAAATAGGAAGAACCAAATCTGCTTACAGTAAAACTCTCTGACATTAGGAAGCCTGATTACTGTAATGAAAGCTATTTTCTCAGCTATGGCAATGGCTTCTCTCCACTGACACTCATGAGGGTAAAATAGGCACACACCCATATCCAAAGCATCTTGATTATAACTTTTCATTGGGTAATCAATGAAAATCAAACCAACTTTTCAAAAGGGCATTGGTACACGATCACAGCAGATTCCAATCTTAATTAATATTTTTAGTTAAGGAAACTCATTTTAAATAATTTTCTAAATGCATAGAATTTATTCATTATAATGTAATCTCAATCATCTTGAAGTCTGTAATCTTCCTGATTTTATACACTATAGTATCACCTAGAAAACTAATTAAACTGACCTTCCAACCCCCACATTTGCTACAATATTCTTTTTTCATATTATGCCTTGGGGTTAGGACAAAGTTTCCCCTATTAATATATTATCCATACTCTTCAGTTACCTACCTCTCACCCCCAAATCAGCTCTTAACTTCCTGTGTACTTTCCCTCTCCCATATGACATATTTACTATCCTATCATTAAATTCTATATATGGAATCTCTGGGTACTTTCTTAATGTCATGAGTCAGGAGTAAAATATCTAACAGTTCAGTTGTACATATTTTTGCAAGAAGTTAAGTTCCCTAAGCTCAGTTTGATTTATTTCATCGGTAAATGAGTTCAGAATTGCAACACATTGTTGCCTGAGAAGCCAGAACTTCAGTTCTTGATACTAAGATCTGATTATAAATTATTAATTTTAAAAGAAAAACCACTTAGGACATGCCAGAATCTCTTCTTAATCATAACTACAGCAAATAAGTGTCAGTTATTCCAGAGGGGCATATTCCCAAGAAAACAAGTAAATGACCGCAACTTAAGTAAAATGGATTTTTCCCCCCCAAAAGATTTGCACAACAATATGCATTTTCAATATGCACTTAATGGACTTTTGCTGATTAAGATCGAATGATGAGGCTTTATTATTTGTTAACAGATAAAGAATGAAGAGATTTTTGATTGAAATGTTAGGGAAGATGTTCAGTTACTGAAATTGCTTGTACTTTTCTTGATCAAAGAGGAAGTCTATTCTATTTTTTTCTAGGTTTTTTTCTATTTTATATATATTCTCTCTTTTCCCTATCCCCCTTTTTCTGTCTGCATTTTTATCTTTTTGTCTTTTTAATATTTCTCTTTGTATTCATTTTTTATCTTTATATTTTTAAACTTCAATAAAATTATTTTCAATTATTATTCAGCAATAATGTCTCACGTTCCTTAGCCATTTCTAAAGTCAGTTTCTATTATTTATTTTCATAGCAAAGCTTCAACAAGATCCACAAGGAGTTAGGTCAAGAGTAGATGAGAGGAAAAGCTTATATCTCATTTTTCATGTGGTTCTGTGTGATTTATACACCACAATAATAATATACTGTATTTATAACGCTGTATTATTTTTTTCCATAACAAT
>NW_015408050.1:0-2260 GCF_001527695.2 Protobothrops mucrosquamatus
AGCGAAAGGGGGAAACTGAGGCATTTTCAGAGCTGAATCCACAAAGGCCAGCAAAGAGTATAAGAAAAAAAGACGCTTTTTGGCAAAAGTGTTTTTGCAACCTCAGTTTTTCTTCTGAATCTCCATTTGTTTTTTAAGGGGAGGGAAGAGTTGAGCTTGGATTCCTTCTTGGGGGAGACTCTGAGGCTCCCATTGGTCCTTCCGCTTTCCTGGGCCCTCCCAGGTCCGAAGTTCGAGGGAAACGCCTCCTCCCCCCAATCCAGACCCATCTATTCCGCCTCTGGGGCTGGGAGCCTCCGCGTCTCTCTCCCCTCTGTTGGGGGGCGCTGGTGGGGCGGCATCCATGGGCTCCGCTGGGCTCCCCCTGACGGTGCTGCTGCTGGTGGGGGCGCTGGCCCGGATCCCCGGAAGCGGAGGGGGGAAGGAGACCCCCGGTAAGGAGGGGGCTGGGGGGGGAGGAGGAGGAGGTTGTGAGGGGCCGTCACTGCCTGGGAGGGGAGAGAAAGAAAGGGGCTGGGACCCTAGAAGTAGGGAAAGGGGTGCAGGGCAAGAGAGACGGGAGCCTCGATCTCCGCGTGGTCTCCGCCCCCTCCGTCAGGAGGACGGAGACGGGTCGCGGAAAGGTAACCTAGGTGGGTTAAGAGACAGCCGGGTCCCTCTCTGCCCCCCCCCCCCCCCCCGTGGCTGGGTGGGAGGAGGACCTTGCGCACCCCGAATTAGCGCCTGAGCCCCGAGGTTTTTTGCAACGAAAGAGGAAGGAGACGGAAAGCGAAAGTGAAAGGGGGAAACTGAGGCACTTTCAGACCTGAATCCACAAAGGCCACCAAAACGTTTTTTTGCAATTTCAGTTTTTCTTCTGACTCTCCATTTTTTTTTAAAGGTGAGGGAAGAGTTGAGCTTCCTTTTCTTCTTGGGGGAGTCTCTGAATTTGGGGAAGAGACCGAGAACCCCCCACCCCACATTCCCCCACTGCTGAATCGGGACCCGGAGGGGAGGGGGGAACTGAGGGAGAAGGATATTGGGGGGGTCTGAAGTGCTCCCCTAAAATGTCTACCCAGAACTATCACTTTTGTGAGGGGGGCTGGACACCTTCCCTTTGAGATGGCTCTTGGGGGGCTCCAGGGGGACAGGAAAGAGGGCTGAACCCCCAAATCACGCAAAGACAGCTAGTAGGGAAGTTGGGGGGGAGGAGAAAATTTGGGGGATAACTAGGAGATCTGGGGGTTCCCTTCTCCCCAAGATCCCCAGACCCCCAAGCCACCTAGATCAAAGTTGAGCAGCCTTCCCTCAACAGAGTGGGGGGAGGGAAAGGACCCCCCATTTCCTGCCTACAAAAGGGGTCTTTTCAGCAGCCCCAGGAAGGCTCCCCACCCCTTTGCCCCCCCAATTCAGGGGACCCTGAGGGCCCAGATAAACCCCTGGGGGTCCGCAAGGCCCCTCAGAGAACCAGTGACCGACTTTCAAAATGACCGCAAGGAACATCCGTCCTTCCACCCTCCACCCTTCAGTCAGAACTGAAGAAGCTTCTGGGATGAGAAGAGAAACGTCTTCAAGGGAAGAACCAGGAAAGTCCAGCTGCCTTTTGGAAAAGCCCCTTTGGGCCAAGTGAGACCAGGAGGAGGGAGACTCTCCAGAAAGACACACACCCCCCGGCTCCCCTCGGCCCTTCCGAAGTCTCCGCTGACCCAGCCTGGACTCCTCATGGGGGGCCTTAAGGGAGCTTAAAGGGGCATCTAGTCCACCCCTCCAGGCACATAGAGAAAGGGGGACTGTGGTTGAGAGTCATGGGGGGGGCGAAAAAGGAAGTCCACACACATCCTGAACACCCCCCTGAAGCTGCAGCCCCCAAGACTGAAAATCTTCCCCTCCCTCGCCTTCTCCGCTTCTATAGGGAGGGATATTGGGGGGGTCTGAGTTGCTCCTCCAAACTCCCCCTTTAGTGAAGGGGACTGGAGCCCCTCCCTTTCAGGTGGCCTTGGGGGGCTGCAGGGGGGGTCTTTGGGGGGGGACAGGAAAGGCCTTGAAAAACCATCCAAAGGCAGAAAGTAGGGCTGAAGATTAGGGGGGAAGAGGAAAAGGGAAGGTGGGGCTTGAAGGGCAGGGAGAGCCCAGGAGCATGGGTGCAGGTATCCTTATTGTGACCCCCTCCCCATATTCTCCCCCAAAGGAAGAGGGAGAGGATCTTACTTTCCCTCCAGCCCAGAGAGTTCCTGGGGGGTCTCTTCCCTCCCCCCATATTTCCTGCCTTTTGGGGGGGGGC
>NW_015408051.1:0-2260 GCF_001527695.2 Protobothrops mucrosquamatus
CTCCAGGCATTTATACGGTTTTTCTCCTGTGTGGATTCTTAGATGGTTCACAAGAACTGTATTTGTTTTGAAAGATTTTCCACATTCCGCGCACTCATATTTCTCTCCTCCCTCCTGGATTCTCTGGGGATTCCCGAGTCTTCCGCTTCTCCCGAAGGAGTCTCCGCCCGTTTCCTGCTCCCCGCTTCTCCCTCCAGGCGGCCTCCTTTCCCGGAGTCCCCTTCGGCTCATGGGCTGCTCCGCGAGGCCTCCTCTCCTCTCGGGCGGCGCTTCCTTCCTTCCTTCCTCCGCCGGGCTCGCCCGTCCTCCTGCAGGGGCGAAGGGGAGGAGAAGAGGCGGTCACGGCTTCGTCCCTTCCCCGGAGGGGAGTCCCAGGCCCGCCCGGGGAGGAAGGCCGAAGCCTCGGCCTCTCAGTGGGACTTTCCGGGCAGGCCTCCCTCCCAGCGCCCGTCCCGCCAGACCAGGCCTCGGCCTCCCCCCTCCCTCCCTTCCCCGCCAGAGAGCCTCTCGGACTGCGACTCCCAGCATCCCTTGCGGCCCACCTGGATCCGAGCTCGTCCGCGGCCGAGTCAATGAAGCGCCTCAGCTCTATCCGTTCCCGAAAGTGGAGGCGGGAGTTCGCTGCGAGCCCTTTTCCTTTATAAGCTCCGCCTGTTCCTCTGGAGGGACCGCCTCGAGGAGTCCTCCTGCCAATCGCCGCCCTACCCCGAGCGACCAATCTGCAGCCTCCTGCTTTGAATCAGCTACAAGGCGCCTGCGCAATAGCGACAGGCTGCCTACCCTCGGCGGGTAGTTGAGGCGGGAGTTTCGCTTTGACCTTTGGGGTCTCGTCTTCCTCCCCCCGCCCCCCCCGCATCCAGGTAGAGGCTGGGGGCTCCCCTGGGGCTCCCCCTTCCCCCCTCCCTCCTTCCCTCCCCATCCGGGGCCTTTCTTTGGCAAGGAGGAGGGGGGGTGGGGGGTCCTGGGGGACTCCGGCCAGGCTCCCCCCGCGGCCCCCAGGCAGCCCCTCCCGCGTCTCAGGGGCGATCCCTCCCCCTCCCCCCGCTCCTCTGCGCCCCCCCGGAGCCCCTTCGCACACGGGGGTCCCAGGCCGGGAAGGATTTTAAGGATTTAAATCAGTCTTTCTCAACCTTGACCATTTTAAGGCATGTGGACTTCAACTCCCAGAATTCCACAGCAAACAATGCTGGCTCTGGAATTCTGGGAGTTGAAGTCCACATGCCTTAAAATGGTCAAGGTTGAGAAACACTGATTTAAAGATTCTGTTCCAATCTTTCCTGTTTGGAAACGTTTTTTCTCCCCCCCCCCCCCGTTCTGCCCAGCCAGAGAGGGACGAGGGAAGGGGGGAGGCATCAAATCAGAATCACGTGAAATTAGATCCGTGTGGCATGATCTGCTTTTAACAACCTGGTGACAGAAAGAGTTTCACAGAGCCCATCCCTCCCCTTGACCAGTCCTTTCCCAGCCAAAGTGTTTGAGAATGCTGTTTTGGGGTAATCCACAGATTTTCTCGGGACGCCTGGCTTTGGGATGCTGGCACAAACAGGACCTGGCTGCTCTGGTCCTTACTGCCTGTCAGTCCCCCCTCCCTATTTGCCATCAGGTACACACAGCTTTATGTATTGCCCATCCGTCCTCCCACACCAGCCTTTGAGGGCAGGATGCCAGTGAGGTGCCAAGCCAACCTGGCAGACTTGACATTGGGCTTCTAAGTAAAAACCACCCTTAACTCCATTTGTTGAGAAAGGTATACTTTACTAGAAGTCAAGTGAATTGCAGTAGGGTAAAGCCAGAACTGAGAGTCGGTGCCAGATTAGCCCAATTATGTTCCTCTTTCAGCTCTTGAGAGACCAGCCCCATAAGCAGAGATAAACTAGCTATTTCTCTGCTCTATGCCAATTCCACAGGAATCTCCCCAGAGTGGCGGCTTTTGCCTACGGAAGACTGGAGACGTCTCAAAGGCATTCGAATGCGCTCAGACTTTGCCCGGTTGATGGCTGATCTACAAGAAGCTGTCCAGCCCTCTGACCAGGAGAACTCACTGCCTGGTCTGCTCTGGCATGTCAATAGGCTACTGGTCAGCTTCCCATAGAGATTGCTTTGAGGTCAGTTGATCCACCTCACTGAACCAAATGCTCATCCTTCCACAACAGAAAATGCCGCCGGGTTTGGCACAAAATCCATCAGATGACGACTGTTCCTGTACTGTTAGCTGTCATGAGAAATTGTTAGTTAAGAATGCTTTGTACTGTTAGCTTCA
>NW_015408052.1:0-2259 GCF_001527695.2 Protobothrops mucrosquamatus
TGAAATATTGCTTGTTCTGTAAATATGTTTTTCTCTGGTGGAGCTTTTAAATAGATAATAATCCTAAAGGAATCTCTTCTGGAAGTTAAGGTTTGTTATATAAGTTTAGCTATTTATTTGATCCTTCACCTCAGAAGTTATTCGGAAATATGTTTTGCATGTTATTCTAAACTATGATTAAATGGGGTTTATTGAGCATGTCACAGATGACTGGCTTTGCATATTATGCTAAACCATAAGCAATCATTATGGCTCACACATTGTGTTAAGTGAATTCAGGCAGAAATCATTACAGTAAGCCAAGTAATCAGTAATCATTACAGTTAGCAAAGTAATCAGTAATCATTACAGTAAGTCAAGATAGTCTTAAACAGTATTTGTGATATAATATTCTTGTTCCTGTTGCAATCTCCTTTCTATTTCATCTTCATTTAGAGTATTAACCAATTATAAGGCATCTGCCTGCCAAGTAAATAATATTCCACTCCTTTGAATTGCATTCTTTCACTCTAATGCTCAAATAGTATAATAATTTAACAAGGTATTTGATTTCCAGCCCCCATACTAAGAAGATAAAACAGAATGTATGTGTGACTGTTCCCAGGTTGTAGGAAGTACAAATATTGTGTAAACTCTAAAAGCTGTTCTAATATTTTGGGAATAGTATGAACAAAGAAAGGTTTTGTGTCACTTTAAAGTCTAACAAATTTATTGTGTGATACTTTGGGATAGTGTATAGTCCACTTAATCAGATGCTCGAGAGGTTATCTGAGTATCAAGGTAGGAAAACATCCTGTTAATTGTTATTGTAATTAAATATGTTATTAATTGTTGGATGATAATACAGAGCATCAGGGTTTAATACCCATTCCCACACATAAGCATAATTATCTCTATATATTCATAACTTAGAATGGCATGAACTTTTTATTTACATATATGGGCTACAAATCACAAGTCCTACACTACAACAAATATCTCATTCTTTAAGATGCCATAAGAATGTTTAGTTTTTCTAACATAGACTGACACACTAATTTCTCAATGAGTAGAGTATTTACTTTTCCACTCTCTCTGACTGATTAACTTATTTATTTGATTTGTAGGCTGCCTGCTTGTCAAACTTCTCTGGGTGGTTTACAAAGAATAATAATAAAAAAAAACATTTAAAGAAATTGAATGAAATTCTAAAACTGCAACAGATCCATTGCACTGAGGGCAAATAAACACAAAATATGCTTTATTATATAGGTTCATCTTGCATCCTGCCCAATGCATGAGGACAGAAACAGATTTTCAAGGTCCATCCTAAAGGGAGGATGTTGTTCTAATGGGCAGCCATGGTGACAAATAAGACACACTTCCTGCATCCCATGAAATAGCCCTGTTTTATTGATAGGATTCAAAGTGTGCCAGTCCTATCAGGAAGTTTCATATGACTTCACTGCATGATATTTTTTTTGATAATGTAAAACTGTAGAAATTAAGATAGTACAAGATTGTGTAGAAAAACACAGGTTCAGAATTTGTTTTTAAAGACATAAATGTTCTTTCTTAAATGGATATCTTTTAATGGATAGCAATGCTAACTAGTAAGTGATAAGATTGTAATGGGATATGAATGCATATATGAACCTTATTTTATCAATTTGCTCCCAGGTTTCAGAATCTGTGGCAAAATCTAACATCCAAGCATTGCTGATATAGAGGTTGCTATATGGAATAATTGTATCCTTTTTCTAGGTGGTCCGTCTCACTTGGTGGTCTGTGTGCAGGGATTCTGTCTACTACACTGTGTCTGTAGTAGTGCTTATTGTGGTAAGTTTTGTCAGTTTTCTTCACCATATTCTTGAACATAGCTGAGCTTGAGATTTTGGTTCTCAATAGACCTCCTTATGGAGGGTTTTCCCAATAAAATATCCCACACAAAGGATTTTGGGAGCCACCCAGAGTTGGCTAGAGGTTGGTTAAATGTTTTAAGTAAATAAGTAAATGGATAGATAAATAAGATTGTGTGCTTCAGTCTTGATACCTTTTAGAACAGGTGAGAAGGCAACTTCCCAGAATGCGGCCGCGCGGGCGGTGTTGGGAGGGACTCGTCACTCCCATGTAACGCCGCTGTTGCGCGAGCTGCACTGGTTGCCAGTGGCCTTCCGGGTGCGCTTTAAGGTGTTAGTTACCACCTTTAAAGCGCTCCATGGCATAGGACCTGGCTACCTCCGAGACCGCCTTCTGCCACAGATTCCCTCCCATAGACCG
>NW_015408053.1:0-2259 GCF_001527695.2 Protobothrops mucrosquamatus
CTCCTCCTCCTCCTCCTCCTCCTCCTCCTCCTCCTCCTCTCCGCAAACCCCACTCCCTTGTAGCCCTGATGATGTTGCCTAGTTGGGTCATGAAACGTCTGCAAGGAAACCACCAAGCTCAGAGAGCACCAAGGACCCCCACAGTCGTCCTCCTTCTCCTCCCCCACTTCCTTCTAGTACTGATGATGTTCACTAGTTGGGTCATAAAACGTCTGCAAGGAAACCACCAAGCTCAGAGAGCACCAGGGACCCCAAAGTCAATGTCCTCCTCCTCCTCTTCCTCTCCCTAAACCCCCCTCCCTTCTAGCATTGATGATGTTCCCTAGCTGGGTCATGAAACGTCTGCAAGGAAAACCGCCCAGCTCAGCGAACACCAAAGACCCCTCCCTTCAACCCTGAGCTACAGATATTCTCTTTTATTGCTATCACCTGCTCCGCAGTCAGGCCTGCCAGGCAGGGAGGGGTCATCCCTTGGTGACGGTCTGCCTCTTTCCTTTCCTTTCAGAAATATCGCTACCAAGATGAAGACAGCCCCCCGCTGGAGCATAGCCCCGCCCACCTCCCCAACCAGGTAAAGGCCCCCGAGCTGGTCCACGTGGCGGAGAAGAATCTATCGCAGATTGAGAGCGTCCACGGCTACGTGTCTCACTCGCACATCTCCCCCATCAAGGTAGGAAGGGGGGGCACGGGTGCCCCGGCCAGGAGACGGGGCACCGTCCTGCCGCTGCCACCACTGGCGCACCTGGCCCCACCCACCCCTGCCGCAGCCCCCCTCCACACACCTGCACCCACTGTGGTCTCTGTCGGGGTCCGTGAGCTGGCATGACGCCCGTGTCCCTATGCTTGTGTGCTAGGCGTGGTGCATGTACGTTGATTTGTGTCTGGGTTACACACAGCAGTACGTAGGTCGGGCGAGGTCCGCCCCTTATTGCCTGAGAATCTGTCACTCACGCCGGCGTGCGCCACTGTCGCTTTGGTGCAAAGAAGACCCGTTTGTGGTGCATGTCAGTCTCTCTGTCGTGTGGCGGGCGCATCAGTGTGGTGCTTTTCTCGTCACACAGAATGGCTTCACGCCAGTCGTCTTGGCTGCAAATGTGTTTTGAAAAATGTGCAAAACTGTGTGGTGTTCCGATCCTAGCTAGCGAGAGACCAACGTTTAGTTCTGTGTAGAGTACGACGGCTACGCCCAGCATTTTAAGACTGGCCTGTTCGAGGCTCCTTAACCTTCCCAATGTCAGGTCCTGTACTGTGCAGGCACAGAACAGCTTTTAAAAGAAGCATTGTCCACCTCCGCTTCGACCAGCTTCAGATTTCCTCTGTGTGTTTCATGTTGTGGTGTGGGGAGGTGGCGTGCGTAACTCATTCCCAGGGAGCAAAAAGCATGGGCCAAAGTGGGGACCCCGAGCTTGTGTTATTTCACAACGGCTGGTTGATGTACGGTTCTGCACTCGTGGTGTGTCCTTCGGTGTCTCTGTCTTTGTAGCATGCAGCAGTCCGGCGTACAAATATGTGTCTGTTCCTGGCAAATTGGAAGATTGTCTTCTCCAGTTTTCTGTTACTCCCCGAGCTTTTGTGGAGTGTCAGCTGGTTACTCCTGACTTTTTAGAGGTGGAACACAGGTAGTCCTCAAAATACGACTGACTTTTGACTGACTACCTGGTGATACTTGTAATCTGGACTTGAGGTTTCAGTGGATTGGGTCCCCCAACTGTCCTTTAACTGCACTTCAGACATTCAACAACTGGACCACCATTACGACCTTTTGCCCCATCCCTGTGGTCGCCTTTTACAACAGTTTTGCTGAAATCCAGCACTTAGTTGTGGCTTTCAGCAAACGCGCACCCCTAGCAAATCATTAGCTTGCTTAATGACTTATTGACCGGGGCGATTCATTTAATGACCGCTGCGAAAAAGATCATAAAATCAGGCTGACCTACTTTATAATTATCACGAATTACGACTGTTATGAATACAGTCATAACTCGAGGGCCGCCTCTTTCTCGTGCACACACAAAACGACCACATTTCGTTCCTTATGGAACAAAAACATAATCTTGATTAAAAAAATGGAATTTTGTCAGATTTTTTTTAAAAAAAAATTCCCCTTTTTCCCCCAACTAAGCCCAGGTTAATTTTTGCCTATCGCGATTCTGTACAGATAGTCCTCGTCTTACAACCGTTCATTTACTGACCGAAATAACAACAGCACTGAAAAAAAGTGACTTATCACCATTTTTCACACCGACGACCGTTCCAGCA
>NW_015408054.1:0-2259 GCF_001527695.2 Protobothrops mucrosquamatus
ACCACATTAACTACATTTATTGTGAATAAAATTAGGGCTAGCAGATCAGGCTTGTGGAGGAACAGTAGGATGGAAGCAATGGTTGATGGTTTCATAACTTGGTGCTACCATGTCTTGCCCATTCAGATTTCAGCTGCCCAGATAATAATAATAATAATAATAATAATAATAATAATAATAATAATAATAATAATAATAATAATAATAATAATAATAATAATAATAATAATAACAACAACAATAACAATAACAATAACAATAACAATAATAATAATAATAATAATAATAATAATAATAATAATAATAATAATAGCAAATTTGTGAGCACCACTTGAACACCATTGGCATTGACAAATTCACTATTAGTCAATTGCAAAAGGCGGCCTTACTAGGAACTGCTTCCATCCTGCCACGATATCTGTAATACCATCAAACATCCACATCTGCCTATCCCAGGTCCTTGGTAAGGACTCGATAGGTAGACAAAATGCCAAATCCAGTCTGAACATCTGGCTGACTGTGCGATGATCAATAGTAATAATAATAATAATAATAATAATAATAATAATAATAATAATAATAATAATAATAATAATAATAATAATAATAATAATAAAGTTGGAAGGGACCTTGGAGGTCATCTAGTCCAACCCCCTGCTCAGGCAGGAAACCCTATACCATTTCGGACAAATGGCTGTCCAGTCTGGTATTCTTAGTGGGTTTTAAATGGAAATGAAAATAAATCTGTGTTTGGTGCTGATGCTATTCATGAGTTTGTAGAATCCTGCCCTTGGGAGGCTTCCCCCTTGATATTGAGAAGCTGCTCCTAGAGAAGAATATTCTACTGAGTGAGCTCCAGCAAATGATAGTGGCAATAATATGCCATTAAGTCGGTGTTGTCTTAGTGATCACATAGGTAGGTTTTTCTCCATAATGATCTGTCTCTAACCTGGTCAGACCTTCAGCTCTTTCAGTGGTGTATCTGTACCAGTGAAACAACTGGTTGTCCATTAAGTTAAGCTAGATTAACACCAGAGTCATGAATAACAGAATAACAGAAGAGCTGGAAGAGACCTTGGAGGTCTTCTAGTCCAGCCCCCTGCTCAAGCAGGAGTTCCTGTACCATTCCAGACAAATGCCTGTCCACTCTCTTCTTGAAAACCTCCAGTAAGGGAGCACCCACAACTTCTGAAGGCAAGCTGTTCCACTGGCTAATTATTTTGTCAGGAAAGTTCTCCTTATGTCCAGGTTATTTCCTTCCTTGATTAGTTTCCTTCAATTGTTCCTTATCTTGCCATCTGGTGCTTTGGAGAATAGGCTGACCCTCTCTTCTTTGTGGCAGCCCCTCAAATATTGGAACATTGCTGGGGTCCTTGGTGCTGTCTAAGCTTGGTGGTTTTCTTGTAGACATTTCATTACCAAACTAGGTAACGTCACCAGTGCTCCTGTATTACTTGGGTTCTGTTGGATGTCGCCCAGAACACCAAGGGTTCCTAGTTCTAAAGGGTTTAGCAATAACAATTATTTCCCACTCTCTCACCAAACCAGACAGTCTCCTGGCTAAAATTTGGTACACCCAGGGCTTTTTTTCTCATAGAATGCCCAGAACGGAGTTCCGGCACCTTTTTTGGATGGAACCTTGTAGGGTAGGCAAGGCGGGTTGTATGACGTGTGTGAGTTCCGGCACCTTTTTTTTTTTTTTTTTTTAGAAAAAAAGCACTGGGTACCCCTAAGTCAAGTGAACTTTCACAGCAGCGGATGTCAATTCTAGCTCCTCCAAAGCAGGTCAAACAAATCCTCCTCAAATCCGTCTTCTTTTAAAAGCAACCTTGTCTGTTAATACTGATCTAAATAAAACATTTCCTGGTTTTGAGTTGCTTTTTTATTGTCCTTGTAAAAGGAGAAGGCCCGGCTGACGGATAATAGGAAGATCATGGTCTTGATGGGTTGTTAGTACCATGCCAAATAGGCTTTTAATTTTCTTGGGGAGGTGTAGGGCGTCTCTGGAGCGGAGCATCCATCATCGCCACAAAACTTCACATCCCAAATTCCCAACGGGGCTCTCATTTTGAAGAGTCCCCAGCCTGCTTTGTGACTCCAGGCACTGCTGCTTCCCTCTCATCTGCCTCGTGGCTCTTAGGATGATAAAAAGCCACGTTGCCAGCAAAAAACGACATGCGGCTAAACTCTTTAGAGATGCCAAATTCATTTAGAATTCCCTTCCGGTGACACGGCGTGGTCTTTTTGTCCAATCGCTAG
>NW_015408055.1:0-2259 GCF_001527695.2 Protobothrops mucrosquamatus
AGTTTTGTTAACATTAGTTGAAATTGTCTGCTGTGATTTACACAGCTTAAGAGCTATTGATCTTCTGAACATTACTAATAAAGTTTGATTTATGATCAGCTGTAGAAATTTCCTCATCAAAAGCTGTACCAATAGTTAGTAGATTGTATGTTAAAAATACTGGAAACATTCAAGCATACATTAACCTGTGTGGCTTAGGAATTGCGTTAGGACAAGCATGCTGCCAGTTCAAATTATATCAAACAATTGTTAATATAAATATTTATTCAATTTACATAAAAGTATGATTGATAATACAGTGCGGGACAATGGACTCCTCAAGGTAGTTGGCACTTAACATACTACTGTGGAAGAGCTGAGAATCTTTTAAAGTAATAATGATATTTATGATGTAGCTAGATGTCTAATTTTTGATATCTAATTGCTGATGTTGCTATATAGGAAACATAAAAATCAAACTGAGTATTGATCTGAATCTGGGAGAGAAACTAGTTTCTCCCTGAGGTTGGAACTATAGATTGGTCTGCCTTAGGTGATTAATGGATCCAGTTGGGGTTCAGAGTTAATTTGGGGGTTGTTCCTGAGGTCCTGCTGCATAGTCTTACAAAAGTTCTGGTGACCACCTGGAATTAATGTCCTTTGGACTCAAGGCTCCTGTTTGAGGAGCAAGTAACTGTCATGGCTAAGAAGTCCTTTGCACAACTACAGTTTATGTGTCAGTTGTGCCTGTTCCTGAACTAGAAGGTCCTGCTCATAGTCATTAATGCCCACCCAATTGAACTGCTGCAGTGTGCCCTTGAAGATGATTTGGAAGCTTCAGCTAGCACAGAATTTCAGTGTTAGAAGCTTAACATGGAAAAAGGGATACCAGATGTCCAAGCTAGCTTCAGAAAATGCCAGGAAACACGAGACACTATTGATGATGTATGCTGCATAATTGAGAAAGCCAAACAATACTCCCCAAAAAGTTAGTATGTGTTTAATTGATTGTAGAAAGCCCTTCAGTTGTGTTGATCGCGTCAAGCTGTGGAACGTGCTTAGAAAAATGGGAATCCCAGAACATCTTATTGTCTCAATGAGAAACTTATCTATAGGTCAAAAAAACCACAATACAGACAGAACAGGGCAAAATGACATTGGCAAAATATTTGGGGGAAAGAAAAGCTTGTTTCCATCTATTCGGGCTTCCTAGAATGGGGTTAATTTATTTATTAGTAAAGAATGCTTTATAAGGTACTTTTATGTATCAAAATTGGAGGAAAGGGGCTTGTCACAAATAAAAAGACAAGAAGCTCTGGTGTTCCTTAAGGTACCAGAGACATAGTCACCCAAGCTATCCATCTGATTTTTGCTAATTTTCTTTTCTTACAAATTTTCTGGTTTTGCTGGATGAGTGTGCTTTTAAATTTATGCTGCACATTAATGCAGACGCATTAAGAGTCTTAGATTACCTTCATACATTCTTTGCTTTGAGTCAAATTTAGCTCCTGGTGACTTCATGAATAACATTCATACTGTCTTCTTGGCAAGAGTGTAGAGGTTATTGGCCATGGGTTCTTTTTACAATGTTCCAGTCTAATTGACAGCTGTGGGATTCAGTGGTGACCTTCCATCCAAACCCTACTGGAAAAAGAAAGCTCATGGGGGCCACATTGCTGAAAATGTACTCATCTGCCTTTCTTAAATTTCTAAAGACAAGAGGTGGCTAATATGTATCTGCAGCACTCATATCATTAGAAGCTAAGCTAATAGCCTAACTTTATGGTGCCTAGTAGAGCCCCTTCGCCAACTGTATACCATTGTAACTTCCACAATCCAAATTCCTAAGATCAGCTCATCAAGTCCCAAAATGTGTTTATAAATACCATCCTGCGACTAGAGTCAGGCTTCATGAAAGGGAGAGTAGAGCATGGGTGACCATACTCAGGTATTAGCTAAGACTATGCTTGTTCCCCCTTGGCCTTGCCCCATGAGTGAAGATTTTCAGTCCACATGGAAACAGGAAGTGGCAATTGAAATCTCATCCATCGGCTTCTCTCTAGGTCTTCCACTCAGCATGGGATTTATTTATTTATTTATTTATTTAACAGGATTTATATGCCGCCCTTCTCCCCATGGGACTCAGGGCGGCTCACAGCGTATTAAAACATCATACAAAAAATTTCCCCTACTAAAAACCAATTAAAACCCAAATATTGGTAGCTGTGGCTCTTTAAAATCGTTAAAAATTGTCCCTATTTAAAACTCACCCTAGGTCAG
>NW_015408056.1:0-2259 GCF_001527695.2 Protobothrops mucrosquamatus
GAGATGGACAAATTAACAAAAGAGATAAAAGAAAAGGAAGACACAGAATACTATTTAATATGGAACAAGTGGTATGACTGGCTGGAGAGTAGAAATAAGAGAATAAATGTGGAAAGGTTAAAAGTGGAAAATGTGTGTATAATAATGTATGAAGGAAGAAAAATGCAAATAAGAAATAATGGGGCAACAAGGACAAATATTCTAAAGAAGAATAAGTGGGAAATGTAAATAATAGAAGATTACTGTTACGAAATTGCTGTTAAAATATATACTGTGTATATATGTGTGTTATGTTTTGTTTTGTTTTGTTGGTTTAAATAATAAAAATTAAAAAAAAGAAAAAAAAGAAAGCCATGCACAGAGGCATAGTGTACTTGTTGTGCCTTTTAATGACTTGCTGAGCCACCTGGATGTGATCCATTATGTTGTAGCCACTTCTGAACCCTGCCTGCTCCTTTGGCTATGCATCATTTAATGTTCTCAATATTCTTTTTGCTATTATCTTGGTGAAAACCTTGTAGATGACTGAAAGAAGGCTTATTGGGTGATAGTTCTTTAAATCATCTTGGGCCCCTTTCTTGTGTCTAAGAATCACAAGGGACCGGTTCTGTGGAGAGAGGTTGTTCCATGGACCAGAGGGTGCATGGTTTCACATGCTGCTTGCATTCCATGGATAAGACTTCGCTTGTTTGCGCAGCCCAGTTTCTGGCATGCCGTGGCCCAGTGCCAGTCCATGGCCTGAGGGTTGGGGACCCCTGCTAGAGAGACACCACACTGTGATCTTTTTGTAGAAGAGCTAATTTAGCTTTAGGAAAATGAGATCCTAATCTGTGAATAATAAAGGATTATTCCTTTGGACTTCATTGTACAATTGGATCTTCCAGGAGTACCAGTCCCAGCACTCCCTAAAAACCTCCCTTTTAGAACTACAAGGTAGGGCTCAGATGATATATTGGAGACTCCAAAACTGGGAGGCCCAAGATTTGGCCACAAAATCACTGTCAACAGCAACTCAGAAATCATCCCGACACCTTATAAACATCATCTAAGCCAACTGATATGATACATTTTGTACATACAGTACTAGAAACTTGTCACATATTAAAGCCAGTCTCCACATAGGAATTGAAGGCTGTAAAAGGAAAAGAAAATGGAAAGGTAACTTTGGATTCTAACCATCAGCACCTAAGACAATAAAAAGACCAGAGTGGTCCTAATCAAGATAATTTACATCTGCTGCAAGTCTATTAAATTCTGGTTGCCATACACTTCTTGAATTCTGGTCAATTGTGTAAAATGAAATTTACAAACTGATGGGCTTGCCACATATTTCAGGAACAGGCCAATTTCACATCCAATTTCATCACCAAAGTGGTCAGGATATGCATATATAGCCTGGAAGGACAGGGGAAAGCTTTGAGACCTCACCTTCAGCATCTACTGCTCCAAAGAGTCCTATCTCAACCAGGTTCTGTGACACAATCATGAAGCCAGGAAGCTTTCTGCTGCTCACTCTGCTGCTCTTCTTCTTCTACTCCAGTAAGTTCTGTCCAACTTTTCTTCTTCTGTTGAGAGATTTGAGGGCCCCTTTATTCCCAGGAAAAAAGACACAATAATCCACAGATATCCTTAAGACTGGTTCAGTGGGAAATAATTCTTGGTCAGGAGAATCTGCACAAGAAGGAAATAGAAATTGGAGGTTATTAGTGCAGAATTAGCTATTTTACTGGAAGATTATTCAGGTGCAAATAATTGTTGCTCAGCTGGTTAAGGATTTTAATTTCAGGGAGGGAGCAAAGGGAGAGGGCACATACAAGCCTACAATTAATTTTTTTTGAAATAGGAGATAATATGGAGCTATTTCAATAATTTAGTATGTTTTCATACCAGATATAGCTGTCCTAAAAATCAGTTCCAGGGTTAATACCAGCTGATCAGGCATTGTGAGGAAGTGAGCTAATTATATTGATTTTATTTATTGTATTTTATTTAGTTTTAGACAAGTGAGGAGTCACATGATCACCTTCTATTTTGGGGAGGGGTGAAGCCCTGTTGTATACACCAGTGTTCAGCATTTCCAATAGTTGGAATAAAGTGGTCCTTTCAGGTGTAACATAAGCAAAATTCCTTCAGAAATCAACAATATTGAACTGCCTAATGATAATCCTGTCAACTTTATTAGTACTATTCAGTTGGTTTTTAGTGGATTTTTATGTTAATTTATTCTTTTTATTTATCTGATCAAGGATTTTAATTGGC
>NW_015408057.1:0-2259 GCF_001527695.2 Protobothrops mucrosquamatus
AATCATGTGAACTATTAGTGCCGCTTTATAAAGCCTTGATAAGACCACACCTGGAACACTGCATCCAGTTTTGGTGCCAACATTACAAAAAAGACATTGAGACTTTGAAGAAAGTGCAAAGAAGAGCAACTAAGATGATTAAAGGCCTGGAGACAAAAACATGAAGAACGTAATTGGGTATGGCTAATCTAGAGAAAAGAAGGACTAAAGGTGACATGATAGCAGTATTCCAATAATTGAGGGGCTGCCACAAAGAAGAGGAAGTCAACTATTTTCCAAAGCAATGAGAAGGCAAGACAAGAAGCAATGGATGGAAACTAATCAAGGAGAGAAGCAACCTTGAATTAAGGAGAAACTTCCTAACACCGAGGACAATTAACCGGTGGAACAGCTTGCCTTCAGAAGTTGTGGGTGTTTCATCACTGGAGGTTTTAAGAAGAGAGTGGACAGCCACCTGTCTGAAATGGTATAAGGTCTCCTGCTTGAGCAGGGGGCAGGACTAGAAGACCTCCAAGGTCCCTTCTAGCTCTGTTCTGACTGATTGATTGATTGATTGATTGATTGATTGATTAAATGTCCCCATGCTGTGCTACATTTAGAAGTCTTCATGCTCTTTTGTGTAGCACGGGGGTGGGAAATTCTACTCAAAAGTTCTGCTTTGAATCTGAATTTTGTAAACATGGTTGTCCCTGTTGCTCATTCTCAGTGACAGCTTCTTGAACCCTTTTGTATGTTGACTGGGAATGCTTAAAGAAGAACGGAGCCTTTGTTTGTAGCCTCAATTGCATGGACATCATATTGTGGTGGTGCAGTGGTTAGACTGCAGTACTGCCGGCTAATTCTGCTGACTGCTGACTGCTGGCAGTTCAGGTCTCACTGGTTCAAGGTTGACTCATCCTTCCATCCTTCCAAGGTCGGTAAAATGAGGATCCAGATTGTTGGGGACAATACGCTGACTCTGTAAACTATTTAGAGAGGGCTGTAAAACACTGTAAAGCATTATATAAGTCTAAGTGCTATTGCTATCATGGTGTATATAGTGTTTTCTGCTAGTCATTTGAAATATCTGCAAGAAATCAGTATCATTTCAAGCTGGGGCTTATTCAGAATGTTCACATGGTTTAAGAATTACTGAATGAGATTTATGATGCATGGGAATGTCTTTTGCAGCTAGGGTTTTGACACAGGGGTATTAGTTATTACTCATCTCTTCTGACAGCAATGCTTATCTTGATTTCTACTATCATGCCAAAAGGAGAGATGTTCTTCACAGCTGTCCATCAATCCTGAAAATCAAAGCAAACAAAAGACAAATTGAATTCACACACTACACAGATGCTCATTTGTGTTTGGTTGGTTTTAACTTCACTTGTTTAGCAAATCCAGTTAATTGTGCTTTGTTCAGTAAATCATGGGTAAATAAACCATGTCTTTGTCTGATAAATGAAGATATGTGTAAACAACCAAAGTATCTAGAACAAGTGTATCCAACCTATGGCCCACAGGCCACATGCGACCCTGGATAGCTAGTAATGTGGCCACACAAGATCGGAAACTTTTAACATTATATGATTTATATTACAGTACATTAACTATATTATATATTTTATATGTGGCCCAATACAATTCCTTTTCACTCAATGCAACTCAGACAAGACAAAAGTTTGGACACTCATGATGTAGAAGTTTCTGTTCTCTCCAACTAGCCTTATACATGCACCCTGCTACTTATATTTATTTATTTATTAAACTTCTACCCCGCCCTTCTCCTAGTGGACTCAGGGCGGCTTACAGCCATCTAAAAACAGGTACAAATACAAAATACTAAATTTAAAATATAATTAAAATAGAATATTAAATTATTGGCCTTTTCTTTTTAAAATTATTTTAAAACCAAATTAAGATAACCCTTAGGCCAGTCCTGCTAGCTTAAATAGCCATGTCTTGAGGGCGCGGCGGAAGGAGGGGAGATCCGGAATCACCCGGATCTCTGGGGGTAGTTCGTTCCATAGGGTGGGGGCTCCAACTGAGAAGGCCCTCCCCCTGGGGGTCGCCAGCCAGCACTGTCTGGCTGACGGCACCCTGAGGAGACCCTCTCTGTGGGAGCGTATCGGCCGATGAGAGGTAATCTGAGGCAGAAGGCGGTCTCGGAGATAACCAGGTCCGATGCCATGGAGCGCTTTAAAGATGATAATCAACACCTTGAAGCGCACCCGGAAAGCCACCGGCAGCCAGTGCAGCTCGCGCAACAGCGGCGTT
>NW_015408058.1:0-2259 GCF_001527695.2 Protobothrops mucrosquamatus
TATTAGTTCTTTTTCATTATTATGATGAGTCAGGGTGCTTTCTTCTCCTATCCCAAAACCTATGGGCCAATAACTTCAAGCTATAATTATAGGTTTGTCTGTTTGTTTGTTTTTACTTTTGAAAACAAATACTAACTCATTTCATTTGCTAAGTTAGCAAAGGAGAGCAAAGCATTAGCAAACCAGAGAGAATTAACCCGTTCACCCTTTGATGTAGATTATACAATATAAGTCAGTAATTGTATCCAACAATGAGAACATAATAGCTAACATAAATATTTGAAGAGAAGCTGGCCTAAATTTAGGGGGGGAATAAAACTTTTTTTTTTTTTTAGTTCTCCAATTTCTCACTTGGATTCATTCCAGTTTCCTGTCTTCCTGTTCTCACTTTTTATAGATTTAGTAGAGTTATCTGCAATTGATCTTCAATGCAAAGTGAGCCTGCCCTGATCAATCAAAGAACTGAATTTGGATTTTTCACAGGATTTCATTCTTTCAGTGTCTCTGACAAGCTTTTATAAGAAAATAAACAAACAATTGGATATGTCTCGTTCAGGGGTAGGTGACTTTGGCTCTTTTATGACTCATGGACTTCAACTCCCAGAATTCCTGAGCCAGCATGGCTCAGCTTGGAAACCTCTCTTTCCCATCAGCATGGCTGGCTCAGGAATTCTGGGAGTTGAAGTCCAAAAGTCATAAAGGGGCCATAGTCCTCCATGTCTACCCCTGGCCTAGTTTAATGAAGAGAAGGACGAGGGGGGACAGGATAGCAGTCTTCCAATATCTCAGGGGCTTCCATAAAGAAGAGGGAGTCATATTATTCTCCAAAGCACCAGAAGGCGGGACAAGAAGCAACAGGTGGAAACTAATCAAGGAGAGAAGCAACCTAGAACTAAGGAGAAACTTCCTGACAGTTAGAACAATTAATCAGTGGGACAACCTGCCTCCAGAAGTTGTGGGTACCCCATCACTGGAGGCTTTTAAAAAAGAGACTGGACAACCATTTGTCTGGAATGGTATAGGGTCTCCTGGCTTGAGCAGGGGGCTGGACTAGAAGACCTCCAAGGTCCCTTCCAACTCTATTATTCTTTTATTCTGATTGAAGGTGAAAGGAGAAGAGGACGGCAGAGGGTGAGATGATTAGATAGTATCATTGACGCAATGAACATGAATTTGGGCAAACTCCAGGAGGCAGTGGAGGACGGGGGTAGGGGGTGGGGGGGGAACCTGGGGTGCTGTGGTATCAGTATCAGCATAAAAAATTAAAAAAAAACAACTTTTTTTATATACATCTGTGAATACTTTGAACCCCCCCTGTTCAAAGTATTCACAGATGTATAAAAAAAAAGTTGTTGTTTTTTTAATTTTTTTATGCTGATACTGTTGGTGGTGAGGATGAGGATGGAGTAGGAGAACGAAAACTACTTTATATCTATATTTGTTCTGCGTGTTCTCCACCCTTGTAGCCTTTGGGTACAGAATCCCTTCAGGCAAAGTCTACCTGCTCACTTAATCCTGATGTCCATTCTCATTGCTGTGATTCCACAACATTGTGATTCCACTTTCCAACTTTTTTCCCCCCCAATAAACAGAGACATTTCTCACAAAGGCTTAATTATATTCCTCACAAGCTGATCTGCCATCAGGGAAATATTGAAGTATGGATTTGCTCAGACTTTGCTGAGCTCCAATGGAAATGTGTTATTGGGTGACCTTTCGCTAATGTGGTTCTGTGGATTTATTCCGAGTTTTATATACACAGCTCTGAGTAAATAGGAAAAAATTGAACTTTTGGACATGTCTCTGCTGAGAAGGACCCAGGAAAAGGGACAGGAATTTTGGAGAAATGAGCTTAGGTGGTCACAACATGTTGCAGGATGGGAGGTTTCAGATTTGAGGCCCAGCTATACAATGGGATCCTTGGTGCTCTCTGAGCTTGGTGGTTTTCTTGCAGATGTTTCATTACCAAACCAGGTAAGTTCATTGGGGTAGTAAAGAATGGGGCTTGCTCTCACTGGTAGCACTGATGATGCTACAGTTCATCAGAGTATGAAATGTCTGCAACAAAACCACCAAGCTCAGAGAGCACCAAAGACCCCACATTCCTCCTCTCCATAAAACCCACTCCCTTCTAGCACTGATGACGTTACCTACTTGGGTCATGAAATGTCTCAAGAAAACCACCAAGCTCAGAGAGCATCAAGGACCCCACATTCTTCTTCCTCCTCCTCCTCCTCCTCCTCCTCCTCCTCTTCCTCC
>NW_015408059.1:0-2258 GCF_001527695.2 Protobothrops mucrosquamatus
ATTGCTATTTATCCATTCTTTGAAATCCTGTGGGGCCATTTTTTATCTTCTGCTGGCTGGCTGGATTACACACTTTAATCCTCTTATTTAAATTGTGAGAGGGATGGAATATCAGATTCAAGGGAACAACGGGATGATTTTTCCAGGCTTATATTTTAAAGAGAGTTCATCACCTCACCCCAGATCTTCATGCTGGGGGATGGGGAACTCTAATGCTGCAAAGATTCAGCTTTGAGTAAGTTTCATTAAGGTCTGAAGGAACAACAACAACAACAACAACAATAATAATAATAATAATAATAATAATAATAATAATAATAATAATAATAATAATAATAATAATAATAATAATAATAATAATAAAGTTGGAAGGGACCTTGGAGGTCATCAAGTCCAACCCCCTGCTCAGGCAGGTAACCCTATACCGTTTCGGACAAATGGCTGTCCAGTCTCTTCTTAAAAACTTCCAGTGTTGGAGCATTCACCGCTTCTGGAGGCAGCGGTCAATATGAATAGGATTTCAGTGTTCATTTCCTTGTGAAAGCCAATCAGTATCTTAAAGCTGTTGTAACATCTCTATTAGAACTAACCAAATGTTGTAAAGTTGTGACCAAACTTTAAAGATATGAATTCCCCTTAGCTACCATTTCATTTTGTGTAACATCTACTCTGGTTAATAATTACAATGAATTTAGGTTCATGCTTTAGGAATTTTTTTTTTGTACTAGTAAAGATATTTGCCCAGTGATGGTTTCTGATTTGTTCTTGTTGCTGAGTCTGTCTACCTACATTTTTACCTATATTTACAACAAACAAAACCTAAGCAACAACCAGAAAAAGATGTTGATAAAACTATTGCTTTGGCTCATCCTAATTTCTACTGTCAGCATTTAAACCAATGTTTTCTAGAATCCATTGGGATTACACTACCCAAAATTCACAGGTTTAGAGCAGGCTGATATAATCTATAATACATGATTATTGGGCAGAGGGAAGATTATATGTAGAGTGATACATCTTAAAAACCAAGTCTCTGTTCCTCACTTTGAGGAACAAAATTTCTTTGAATTTACTGTATATGTCTGGAAATGATTGGGCTCTGACCAGCTACAAAACCAGATTATGCTGCTGAAGATGTCTTGAGATCATCAAAGTATAGAAGCTGATGAGGCAGCATGTAATATTGGATAAATTCTATTATTTTGGATTTTGATTTTTTATTTGTGTATATCTACATACATATCCTGATGTGTTTTTTCAAGGTAAGCAGCATTATGCAAGAGGCAAAAAATGAGTGCAACATAATACAAGGCAGAGAAGGGAAGTAAGCTAAATTTAATTCAGACCAACATCATTCATTTTTTTCCATATCTTCCATTATTGTAAACCATCCAATTCTTAAATTACAGTTTTTAAGCTTTCTCACATCCTTCTTTATGAACAACTCCATCCAAACAGAACTTTCTCAGTCTTCCCTTCCACTCATCCTATTTTTCCATTTGGATTATAATATTGTATTCCAGTTGCTAGGCATTTTTAGCAGAATTGCATATTCCACTAGTATGGAATAACAGTGTAATCTTCTGCGTATATTATTTTTCTGTCAGGAAGTCAAATTTCATTATATATCTAAGGTCATCACAAGAGGATATGCTGGAGATATCTGACAGTTTCAAAGAGTACTAATGTCCAAGAACATAATAAATACAAATGAAAGGAAAGGCAAACAGTGTAGCTAATATTTGTATTAAATAATGCACTATCCTGAAGATAAACGACTAACCCATATGACAGTTGCTTCAAATATTTGCTGTTTTCAATTCATAGATGTTTTCAGTCATTACTGGTATCATCAGATTAAACATATTTTTATTAGTTGGTTTTAGAATGTCATTTTCATAAAACAGTATCTAGAAAAGTAGAACAAAGATCTAAATAAAATATAATAGAATATAGTATAAAATATCTTCTGTTTCAGGAAGTGAATAGAAACATCTTGTAGGGCTAGAGATTTTTTGAAAATGAAATGTCGTAATAAGTCTGATCCAATAGAAAATTGTTTTATGTTCATGTGTATATATCCAAAGCCATTGAAATATACTGAATGTATCCCAAAGAGATTTGGGGCAGCTTATAAATTAAATGTTTACATATTTATTAATAAATAAATGGCTTCTGTGTTTGGATGGTTGGGACAATGTAGAGATTCTGTTCATATATATCATTTAACCACTGCAGAACAACCTTCTCCATGAATT
>NW_015408060.1:0-2258 GCF_001527695.2 Protobothrops mucrosquamatus
CAGAACAAGGCTTCTTTGTAATAGTCCTTGCTCTGTGAAACACCCTTTCCCCAGGGTACTAAAGAGCCTAACCTTCCTTTCTTTTCAGAAGTGACGCCAGTATTATTCAATCCTGCATTTGACTCAAGCTGATTACGGATACCATCTCTGACAGGATTGTTTGAATTAGCTACTATGATTACTTTGGATTGTCTTGCACTGGGTTTACACATCAGGCTAAGTGACAAACCGTGCTAAAACCAAAATGAACGCAGTCACTCAGAATTCAGAATATTCTGGCCTATGCTGATTCTTCTTAAACCTTTTTGATAGACCTCATGTCTAAGGAATCAACACAAATAGAAATATTGTGTTACCTTACCCAGGCAGAAAGTTTTGCCCAGTAGCTAGGATCTCTCGTGACTGTCCTCCAGTATCCATTCACAATTCACTACTGGGTTGTTGGTTTTTTAAAAAAAGCTCACCATTCAAAGTACTCAAGGTTTATGAATCCACATCTAATGTAATTTGTGTAAGTGATTGCTCATGAGCCATTTATCTAGCATCAGTCAGCAAGCTATTTCTCCAGCATCTCTAAACAAGTACACGGAAGAAAATTAACAGATGTCCTTGGGCCCAGAGGAGCAATGTATTAAAGAAATAATTACTATTTGGAAGCCTTAGCTACTTTCAAAGGAAAGAGTGTCATGATTCCACCCATGTTACATCCACCAATATGCCCCATCTTGGATAGATAGCCCCCTACTCTACTGCATATTTAAAATAAGGTCTCCATAAGCACTGGAGATAAAATGAATGTGAGAAGACTATTCTTTGAACTTGAGCTGTTTCAATCTTAGCATGTTTCCACTTCAGTACATATTCAGAGCCTGGTAACTCGCCCATGTTTGCCATCTGTCTAAAAATATCCCCGAATCTCACTGGTATGTCACAGCAGTGATAACAAGAGAACTGCAGCCATCTCTGGCCAGTGGACGTTGCGCCAAGGAGGAGCCTGCCTTTTGCCCTCTGAAAGTTGCTTTAATGGGGAAAAAAAAAAAAAAAAGAGTGCCACATTTTGCCAGTCTGATTCAGTGACTGCATGCTTTCTGAGGACAAGGTGTCAATTATCTATACACACCCATTGTGTTAAATTGCCCTTCCCAATTGGAACACTGCCCAGTTCTCAAGCTTAATTGTATTCTAAAAGGGGCATTTGAACATGGAGAAAAGTGGCTGATCAGACCAGGTTTCTTTCGAGTTTTCAATTCGGCCCATAGATTATTATTTTTTTCCTGGCTCTTCAATGTTTCTTCCAGCTTCTGTTGGGCATATGCCAATAATCAATGGCTATTTTAAACAAAACAGGCACTCCCTGTTTTGTATCACCACAAAACAAGTATCACCACAAGGAGAATGAATCCCTACAGTTTAGAGGAAGACATTTGCCAGAGATTGCAATTCCCCAGCCCCAGATTCCTCAAGTGCATGACGACAAGTCGATACAACTGAATGTGTTGGGTAAGAATGCTTGCACGGGATGCTCATGGAGCCTTCTCTTAGCAAAACCAGCCCTACCTTTCCAGCATTTTCTTGTTAACTGGATACTCATAGGGATATGTGGAAAGCCCTTTACATTTGGCTTGCTGAGGTTTATATCTGTCAGGCCAGCCAAAGAACAATGTAGAACAGTCCAGCCAAAGTTCAATTCTTGATTTGTTCAGGCCAAATAGACAGAACCTTGCCAGACTAAATCTATATTTTTCTCACCAAGAGATGTACCCTCAGAGATTCCAGGGAGTGCCTGTTTACTCTCTTTCCTATCCAGCTCCTGGCTGCGTGCTCCCTCCTTCCTTCCTGGAAAACTGTTGCTTCATTATAGTTCATCACATCGCTTTCCCCTTCAAGGCACACTCCGCCATACCATCCTTCCTCCTTAAAGGTCCAAAACTTTCCCTAAAGAATCAGTTTTCCTTCCATCAAGACAAAGCTCTGGCAATAAATATGTCAAGCAATTAAAAGTCAGAAATAAGTTTTGGACGTAATTCTGCCATTCGTTGGTGACAAATGAAAAAGGTCTTCTGCAGTCACGACATAAGCCTAAGACTGAAAATCAGGCTTGTCAGATGCTATATTTTTTCTATCCTGCTCTATGGAGTAGAGAGTTGGTCTCTGACAGAAGGCCACCTGAAGAGACTAGAAGCATTTGAAATGTGGATTTACAGGCGGCTGTTACGTATAAGCTGGGTTGACAAGATCAGAAATGAGGAGGGGATAAG
>NW_015408061.1:0-2258 GCF_001527695.2 Protobothrops mucrosquamatus
GCACGTCGTTAAATGAGCAATCGTTAGTCTAGGACAGGGGTGTCAAACTCTCAACATCACGTGACGTGTCGCGACTTTTCCCCCACTGCCGGCAATGGGGTGGGCGCGGTTTTGGCATGACGCATCCTGCCTGTGGGCCGGAGGTTTGACACCCCTGGTTTAGGACTACCTGTACACCCAAATGTAACTATTCTTTTACTTCTCCCTTTCATCCCCCAGCTATGTGGCTACATAATACTCCCTCCTCAGTTCTATGTACCATGCGCAGGGTGAGCTGTGTTCCATACCTGATTACATGCTCACATTTTTATTTAGAACTTTAAAATACCATAGGATTCTTTGTGGATTTACTGGCAATTTGGTGAGAGCCATTTTGGTGTAGTGATGAAGGTGCTGGCCTGGAAACCAGGAGGAAGTGAGCTCCAGGCCTTCTTTCTTAGGCATGAAAGCCGGCTGGGTGACTTTGGGTCACTCACTGTCTCACAGAGTCGTTGTTGGGAGAAAAATAGGAGCAGGAGTTGAATAAAGTACATTAAAGGGGCAGGCTATCATAATATACTAAGCCAATACCAGTAGTTCTTGACTTACGGCTACAATTGAGCCCAAACTTTCTGTTGCTAAGCAAGACAGTTGTTAAATGAATTTTGCCCCATTTTTACAACCTTTCTTGCCAGAGTTGTTACGTGAATCACAGCGGTTGTTAAGTCAAGACACAGCAACGGTCATAAATATGAGTCGGTTACCAAGTATCTAAATTTTAATCATGTGACCCTGGGGATGCTGCAACAGTCATAACTCACGTTTTTCAGTGTCATTGTAATTTCGAACAGTCAAATGGTTGTTGAGGACTACTTGTCCACTATATTAATAATATACTACATTGACATGTTACAACATCCTAAGTTATTGGGGAGAGCTTGATGCATATGAAGACCAACAGCAGCCGAAGTGGCAGCTGTGACTTCATAGTATTGTGAACAGATGATGATGATGATGATGATGATGATGATGATGATATTAATAACAGAATCTCTGAAGGACCGTGAAGAAGATGCAGTGAAGCTATTATGCCATGTAGGGTCACTGAGTACTGGAGAGACCAAACTGGCCTATAAGAAAGAGCAAACGAAGAGCCGGAAAGGGGCATGGCAAGGCAAAGTATTATACGGCCAGTGCATTAAAAAAAAGCAGGCAAAGGCAAGAACTGGCAATGAGCAGGAAAGTTGAAGAAAGAGACAGAGAGACTAATTCCAGTTGCACAAGGCCAAGCCTTATGAACAAATGCATACAAAGCCAGAACTGAGACGACAGCAATAAACAGCAAATGTTGCTTCTGTAAAGAAGCTGAAGGATCGGTGGTCTACTTTGTTAGCTGCTACAAGAAGATCTCACAAACAACAGCATGGCAACAGTGAAGCATTGGAAGATCTGCAAGAAATACCATTTGCTTGCCAGCAAGAACTAGCGGGACCAACAAATAGGCAAAGTAATAGAAAATGAAGAAGCTAAAGTGCTCTGGTCTTGGGTGCAATCCCCAAACATTTGAACACCATTGGCACTGAAAAAAAATCACCATCAGTCAATTGCAAAAGGCAGCTTATAACTTTACTAAGAACTGCTTATATCCTGTGACATTACATCATCAAACAACATCTGCCTATTCCAGGACCTTGGAAAGGACTTGATAGGTTCATAAAAATGACAAATCCAGTCTAAACATTGGCTGACTGTGTGACAAACCGTTATAATAAAATATTATATAATTATAATATAATAACACTGCAAGAATTTTAGCACAGAGGTAGCAATGGAATTTGTTTTAAGAAATGTGCTACAGTAGCTATAAATTGGATGAATGAACTGAAATGCTGAATGTCCAACAGAAGGGGCGTTGGTCTTACCTGAACGCCTTTTCTCAGCATGATGATGGATAATCCACATGATTGGGTTTCCTGAAGTCCCTTGTACCCAATAAGACTAAGTCTGAGATAGCCACGCCTCTTGCCTGGTCGCACATGCCCAGTTCCGACGGAGGCGAAGCAACAGACAAAGTCAGGCATGTTGGTCTCCAGACTCCTGTCACCGTGCCCATGAACCCATGAAAGGAAAAAGGGGCGGGGGTGGATTATCCATCATCATGCTGAGAAAAGGCGTTCAGGTAAGACCAACGCCCCTTCTCCAGCATGAGGGATGGATAATCCACATGATTGGGACATACCAAAGCTCGCCTGTCCCTAGGGAGGGTTAACAGACGGGGC
>NW_015408062.1:0-2258 GCF_001527695.2 Protobothrops mucrosquamatus
TTTTTCTAATAATAATAATAATAATAATAATAATAATAATAATAATAATAATAATAATAAAATTTTGCCTTCTTCCTTCCCCAATCCGAAGAGGCAGACCGAAGCAAAGTCTTTTTAAAGCTTGATTCCTTTGCTTGCTGTCTTAAAAGGAGCAGAAGGGATCCATCTACCCTCTTGCAAATGAGTCTGTTGAGCTTAAAAAGAAAAAAAAATGAAGAAAACACACAGGGGAGGAAGAAAAAAAAAAGAGAGAGCGAGAGAAATAAAGAAGAGAAGACAGGAAGATTTCAAAGGCTTTATATCAGGGTTGTTGATCACATCTGCTTGTGTATTTTTTTCTCTCTCTCCTGTGCATCTCTTTTCCCATCTGGGGGTCGACACGACTTTAGACCACCACACCCCCTGCAAACATCGAGATATATAGACCCACCTTTGTAAGATTAAAATCCAAGGCACTTTTTTTTTTTGTTAGTTTTTACATATTTTTTTTTTGTTGGTTTTACAGTGAACAGGTTAAAGCCATTGAGTTGAATGGTTGGTTCTGGGGTGCAGGGGGAGGAGGAAATGAGGAGGGGGTCTTCCTGGCAGCGCTGGCAGAAGGGCTCACGAGCTGGGGTGGGGTGTGTGTGGAAGGGGCAGATGGGATTTGTAGTTCAAGTCGGTCGGGGAAGTGGCCAGAAATGGCGTTTGGTTTTCCCCTGCAAGGAGTCACCTTGGCTGATTTCAAGTGACAAGATTGACAGCTCGCCAGCCCTATTGCTTTGCTGGGGGGGGGGAGGAGCCGGGCTCCTGTGCTTCATCTCTGCACCAATCGGCTGTGAAAAGGCACAGGAGCCTCTAGAGACAGGTGTGCCTGGTCAGTTGGCCATCTAACATCTGCAGAGAAAAGGTCAAGAGAAAGGAAGACAACCGTCACTTTTAGCAGACAATCTACCATCCGTCTTCAAAACTCAGCTGTCGAACTGCCCTGTCCGATACACCTAGTCCTCCACTTATGACCGCCGCTCCGCCCCCAAAATTTCTCTCGCTAAGCGAGACAGCCGTTAAGGGAGCCTTGCCCCGCTTTACGACCTCGTTAAGGGAATCGCTGTAGCCGTTAAGTTAGCAACACGGTTAAGTAAACCCGGCTCCCCCCCTCCTTGACTTTGCTTGTGAAAAAGGGGCAAAAGGGGATTGACATGACCCCCCCGGGCCGCTGCGACTGTCATAAATACGAGTCAGTTGCTGAGCGTCCGAATTTTTGATCATGTGACCCTGGGGGGGGGACGCTGCGACGGTCGTAAGAGCGGAAAAGGGTCCTAAGTTATCTTTTGTGAACGGTCAGTAAACAAAACGGTCACTAAACGGTCACTGTAATTCAAGGCCCGCCAGAATAAGAGGAGGGAAGCGTTCTGAGGTGGCGTGTCCAGGCTAGGGGCAGTCTACCTGACAGGGAGAGCCCAGCAATCTCCCTTTTCCTTCGCAGGCCCGCTCGCTTTCGTTCCTAGCAGTGGCACCTATTTGCCTCGATTTATTTTTAAAAGAAAGAAAGAAAGAAAGAAAGAAAGAAAAGAAAGAAAGAAGAAAGAAAAAAGAAAGAAAGAAAGAAAGAAAGAAGAAAGAAAGAAGAAAGAAAGATGAAAGAAAGAAAGAAAGAAAGAAAGAAAGAAGAAAGAAAGATGAAAGAAAGAAAGAAAGAAAGAAGAAGAAAGAAAGATGAAAGAAAGAAAGACAGACAGACAGACAGAAAGAAAGAAAGACAGAAAGAAAGAAAGAAAGAAAGAAGAAAGAAAGAAGAAAGAAAGAAAGAAAGAGGAAGAAGAAAGAAAGAAGAAAGAAAGATGAAAGAAAGAAAGACAGACAGACAGAAAGAAAGACAGAAAGAAAGAAAGAAAGAAAGAAGAAAGAAAGAAAGAAAGAAGAAAGAAAGAAAGAAAGAGAAAAAAGAAAGAAAGAAAGAAAGAAGAAAGAAAGAAAGAAAGACAGAAAGAAAGAAAGAAAGAAAGAAAGAAAGAAAGAAAGAAAGAAAGAAAGAAAGAAATGGGAAGGAGGGGCTGGCAACGAAGTACCTGGTGGGAAAATGGAGCCCGCTTGGGAGAGAGAGAACAGGGCGTTCAAAGCATCTGGGGAGAAAGCCGGAGTCTGGCGGTGCTGCTCTCTCCTTCGGCTTTTATTAAAAGCAACGTTCAAAGCAGCCAGGAGAGGAAGAGGCCGAGCTGAGCTTTCAAAGGCAGAGGCTGAAACACAACAGACCGCAGGGAGGGAGGGAGGGAGGGAGG
>NW_015408063.1:0-2258 GCF_001527695.2 Protobothrops mucrosquamatus
CAAGTCCAACCTCCTGCTCAGGCAGGAAACCCTATATACCATTCTAGATAAGTGGCTGACCAATCTCTTCTTAAAAGCTTTCAATGATGGAGCACCCACAACTTCTGAAAGTAAGCCATTCTACTAGTTAATTGTTTTCACTGTTGGGAAATTTCTCCTTAGTTCTAGGTCAGTGGTGTCAAACTGCTGGCCCGAGGGCTGGTTTCATCATACTGAAGCCACGCCTACCCCATTGCCTGCAATGCAAAAAGAGTCGCAAGACGTCACAAGACGTCATGTGACATAGCAAGTTTAATACCCATGTTCTAGGTAGTTTGCTTTTCTTATTGATTAGGAGACTTGGATGAAATATGATAATATATGAGTAGAAACCAAAGGAACAAGGAAAGGTCTAGAATGTCAGTACTTCAGAGATGGAAAGTGAGGTTTTTGGCATCTCAGTTAAGGCAAAAAGGGACTTGTTCACTCCAGTCTCTGCCTTGCTTCAATCCAAAACCTGAACAACTATAAAGCAAATAGAGAAGGTACCCACAGTCCAACTGTAATCCTATAGATGCAATGCAGGGATATCATATCTTAATGGCAAAAGTATCAATAACCACAAGATGGCAGCAAATAGATATAGAAAATCCTAACTCTTCATTACCATCTAATGGTCATCTGGATTCTTTCAGCACAAAATTGGAAGCCTTACTATACTAGAGGCAGTATGCTGGGAGAAAGAACTATAAGCTACGCAGTCTGCCAGATGCTGCCTTGATTTAATCTGCTGCCTTCTTACAGTAAGAAACACTGTCCCATTGCAAATGTAGAAGGTCTGATTGCCAATCCGTCACCTTTTATTTCTGGAATAAGAATGAATGTTTCCATTTTGTTCTTTGCTTCAGGCAGCAAACTATCTTGGGCTAGTGTTGCATCACTATTTTACTTAATTTGTTATATTCCCCCTACCCCACCTGTCCATAAATGTTATACTTTAACCAAAACACCACAGTGTTGTAAATGGATCAAAAGAAAAGAAGGGGTGGGGATGGGGGAACCTACAGCCAGCTGGATTTTCCTGTCTGATATATATTTTTGTTCCTGCTGAAAATACTTGTATTATCTCTTTTCTTGATTTATGGTCTCCAGGAGTTTGTTAACAGCATAACTCAGATCTTTCTACATTACCCAAGGCTCTGGAAATAAGAACTTTCCTAGTCTGGGGTGGTTCAGCATGGATTCAGAAATCACCACTTCATTAAAATTGTTCCTCAGCTGGATATTCTACATGCTGGTCTGATATATTACTCCTTGGGTTTATGTTTTTTCTCCTTTCACTCTTTTAAGAGTGGATTCATTTCCTCTCACCCACCTGCCGTGATAATTTATTCTCCCTAATGAGGGGAGGCATAGAAGGCTGAAACTATTAGAATGTGAGTTGTGGCTTTTTGACAAGAATTTCAGCCTAGAGATCCTACAGATATTCAACAGGTCCAGTTTCTGAAATGGAGAGTTTAGGTCACAAGACGAGTATGTGGGCGAGTAATAGAGTACACATAACGGGATAAAGAGAAAACTAAAAAAAGAGGGACAGGTTTTCCACTGCCCTTTTTAACAATGTCAGTAAAGTCAACAAGATTGTTCTGCTCCTTTGCAGAGATCATCCTCAACATTTCAATGAGAGGCTATCCTAAAAAGGTAATTTGAGTGAAGGCACCCTGATTATGAAACTTTTGCCCTAGAACTGTTCCCTAGACATTATTCATCTCTTTTATTTATTATACAGTTTACATGGTACACACATAGTAAAATTACAATTAAAAACATAAACAGGAAAAACAGATCAAAAATTGTAGCCAATGTGTAGGACCTGCAACACTCACACAGTGTTGGAGGAGGCGGTGGTGAGGCCCCTCCTTAAGAAGCCCTCCCTGGACCCAGATGTATTGGCTAACTATCACCCGGTCTCCAACCTTCGCTTTGTGGCGAAGGTTGTTGAGAGTGTGGTTGCGCAGCAGTTCCCTCGACACCTGGAGGAAACAGTCTATCTGGACCCGCTCCAGTCGGGCTTCAGGCTGGGATACAGCATGGAAACGGCATTGGTCACGTTGGTAAATGATCTCTGGAGGGCCCGGGACAGGGGCCATTCCTCTGTCCTTGTTCTTTTGGACCTCTCAGCGGCTTTTGATACCGTGGACCACGGTATCATGCTGCGACGTTTGGGTGAGTTAGGAGTGGGAGGCACTGTTATGCGGTGGTTCTCCTCCTTCCTCACC
>NW_015408064.1:0-2258 GCF_001527695.2 Protobothrops mucrosquamatus
ATATATTGATCAAAACCTTGTATAGAGAGTCAGTTTGACGTATCGCTTAAGGCACCAGTATAGGAACAGGGGACTGTGAATTCTAATCCTGACTGAGACGCCAAACCAGCTGGATAACCTCAGGCAAGTCACTCTCAATCCTTGGAAACAGGCAATGGCAAGCCACTTCCAAAAAGCCTTGCCAAAAAAACAGCAGGGATTTGTCCAGGCAGTCTCAATACTGACTCAAAGGCGTTCTCCTCCCCTCCACCTCTCTCTCTCTCTCTCTCTCTCTCTCTCTCTCTCTCTCTCTCTCTCTCTCTCTCTCTCTCTCTCTCTCTCTCTCTCTCTCTCTCTCACTCACTCACTCACTCACACACACACACAAGCCCTTGTAGGAAAGATTTGACGTTCTTAATCCTTATCTTAATTATAAGGTGGGGAAGAATTATGGCTTCCCAAACAGTTACGTCCTAAGGGAAGTCTCTTCTCTTGAAAGTCACACACATCAGTAACTGTGGGCAACCATGCTAGCCACAGAGGGGTGGAAAGACATGTGACTGGAAACAACCGCAGATAATTTTTTTTTTGTTTTATGGTTATAAAAAAAGTAGGGTTTAAAACACGGGGAAGAAATTAAGAGGGCTGCTGACTGTTCCTTAACACACTTACCTGTAGTTAACTAAGCCATGGTTATTTGGCTAAAGTAACCCAATTTCACAATACACTGAACCAGTGGTGGGATTCAGCCAGTTCGCACCACTTCGGCAGAACCGGTAGCTAATTTTTTGTTGCCCAGGTACAGAATGGACTTCCAGAAGTGGCATCCACACAGAGAACCGGTTGTTCACCTATTTGAATCCCACCACTGCACTGAACCATGAAGTCACACATTGGTAGGGTTTACATGTCATACTATGCTAAAATATGGCTTGCTAGCTTGTGATTTAGGGTATCAAGCCGAACACCATAAAATGGAGTAGAAAAACAGAACTCTCTTTCACAAAGAAAACATTTGGCAAATTGGAAGACAGATTTTCTTTGAGGATTTTGTAAGGCATTGCTCTCACAGCTAATTGCAAGAGCTCCATCTAATGGCAGAAATGTTATTTATTCCTGTATAGTTTTATTTTTACCCTAGTATTATAATTAGCTGAGTGCTGGTTTTTATACCCCGCACCCCTAGAATGCTTCTGGTATATTCTCGCACCCCTTACAAAAGTTCAAAATAATGGCAATGAATTATGCATATACACTATAATTTTGAAACTTCCAAACCCAAGTTTTCGCACCCCCTGGAATATTGTCTTGCACCCCCAGGGGGTGCGAGCACCCCCAGTTGGGAATCCCTGGTCTAATGGTTAAAATCCTGACCTAGAAACCAGTAGGCTGTGAGTTCTAGTTCTGCCTTAGCCGTGAAAGCTGGCTAGGTGACTTTGGATCAGTCACTCTTTCTCAGCCCATGATGTCAGACTTTGGTGACAAGCTGGTCAATCAATTTCTTTCACAACCAATGGATCAACAATTGGTTGATCCAAAATAAGGGGGACCCTAGAAGAATATATATATATAATTAGTTAATAGTTTTGATTTCAGTGTCATCAAATTTTAGCCTAGCTGTGATTTACAATGATGAAGGGACGTGATATAATAATATTCCATATTTTTTTATACATTGAGAACGCCCCCCCCCAAATTGGTAGGCTTTGTTTCTCTTTGGCAGTGGGGGAGAGGCTGTGTCTGCTATAAATTATTTCTCAATGACTATTGAAGGCCCACTGCTCCGTACTTCATACAAGCTGGCACCACTCTCTGCTCCTCCTTTTCCAGGAGACTGTTAAACAAGGTCACTGCTTAGCAGCACAATATGGAGATGGAAGGTTTCTAAATATCTTTTCAAGATTTTTGAAGCAGTGGGCATTTAGTACACAGAAAGATCTCTGTCACAAAATTCTGGCAAAGAGCCCCAAGCCTTAACAAAAACTATCAATCTAACTTGACAGGGGAAAAAATTCTCCATGCAGCTTCGCGTTCTTTATTTGATTCCACACCATGCAGAATCCCCAATTGCTGCAAGTTATTCAGAGGAACAATGCCTCCAAAAATGGAGATTCCTTTTTAACTGCGGAGGGCCTCATTGTCTATGAAATCTCCCCCTTGGAACAGAGAATGCAAAAACTGGTTTCCCTTTGGCAGAACCCCTGCTTCCTCCTTTCTCAGATATAAGGGCCAGACTCATGAATGATATGAAAGCTTCTTTGGGTCGCTTCTTCCCCACC
>NW_015408065.1:0-2258 GCF_001527695.2 Protobothrops mucrosquamatus
GAAGGAAGGAAGGAAGGAAGGAAGGAAGGAAGGAAGGAAGGAAGGAAGGAAGGAAGGAAGGAAGGAAGGAAGGAAGGAAGGAAATCAAGGGCTAAGAGGTGTGTTGGCTTTCTTTGTCTTCCAGCTTCCAGTTTTTGAATACTGAGCATGAGCAATCTGCTTGATGCTTTACTGCAGGTTGAGGTTCATCAACTGGGGAATTTTTTTCAAATAATTTCCTTTCTCCCAGAATCTCCAAAGTACCTGTCTAAAACTAGAACCCTCAATATCACTTGTTATTTACTCCTCCTGGTTCAAGGATTCGGAGGGTGGAATTGCTAACCTTAACTAATTTATAAAGCTCTTTTTATGCTGGTAAATTCCTGCCTGGGTGACTTGCAGCAACGGACCATCTTTTTGAGCCCGTGAGCACTCGCACAAAACGGCTGCAACCGGAGGCCTCTGGGTGCGCAAAATGGCTTGGTGGAGCGGTCAGACACAAAGCACAAATTCCTCAGAAGACACACTGGTAAGGTTTTTTCCCCCTCACTCTCTCTAATCGTCTAGGAAGCCTCCCCCACATTCCCCCGTCAAATCTGTCTTTGTCACTTACGGATGAGGTGAGCACACTTCCATCAAAATACCGAGCCGGTTCCATCTATCATTTGTATTTCTTAAGAATACTAATGAAGCTTCTGCTTTGTTGCATGCCAGGTATACGGAGAAAGGTTTTAAAAGATACCGGCGTTCCAAACTCAAGTCTTCTTGTGCAAAGGGCATCACTTGGTGCTTTCTAGATATTTGGGATATGTGCTCCCTAGTCACTGCCTTTGTTTAGACTAGAGGATGTGTGTGGCAGGAGGGGAAATCTAAGGTATCAGGAGTCCCCCACCCCCGCCCCAAGTTGTCTTCCCATTCTAGCATTTATTTTGAACTTCAGTTTGGCTCTTTATGATCCAAGTAAAGGAGAAAAAAAAACCCACCAGTCTTTCATGTGACAAAGAAACTATGTCTGACACCACAAAGCAAATGTTGTTATCAGCTGTTTAGCCACACTCAACAGCTTCAGCCTCTTAACATCACCTCAGCTGAGAGGCTTATTAATAGCCACAACAATCCTGCTTTCTGACAGCTCCTTTTGTCGCAACACCCGCAAAGTGACAACGTTCTATAGATCACCAAGGACCGGGGATGATTCAAGCTAGTGTCTAGCAAAAGACAAATGATAACTCCACCAGGCGAGGCTTCCTTTCCCCCTATTAATGTCCTCCCAATTTAAATTTGGGAGAGTTCTTAATGTCAAATTTCCCTAGACCAGTTGTGGCGAACCTATGGCACGGGTGCCAGAGGCGGCACTCGGAGCCCTGTCTGTGGGCACACGTGCCGTTGCCCCAGCCTCGCCTCCCCCCACAACCCCCCTCCTCTCCAGCAGCCCCCCTGAAGGAGAGTCGCCCCTGAGCGTGGCCCACCCGGAGCAGCGCAGCCAAGAACATGGCAGCCAGGCAGCGTAGACAAGACTCTGCCCTCACGCCCCATTGTGCACAGTTGATGCTGCAGGGCGTGGGCAGAGGGCGTGACCGCCATAGCGCTGCTGGGCTGCCTGGGCGATCTGCGGCGGGCCCTGGAGGCGGTGAGTGGCCCTGCAGGCAGGTGGGGTGGGGGATGGGGGGTGGAACAGGGGCAGGGCAGGGGATGGAGTGGGGCGGGGCCAGTTTTGGGGCACTCGGTCTGTAAAAGGTTCGCCATCACTGCCCTAGAGACTGTAAAACTGAACGGGAGCACAGAGAGGTCATCAGTCTTCAAAAGCTAGGCTATTAAAAAACATTGGAATAAATATTTGCAACCAGGTTTGTTGTCCCAAGCCCCTCCATACAGGAGGAGGAATGGAAGGATACTCACAGTCCTTTTTTTTTTTTTTTTGAAGTTGGGAGCCATGAATGGAGTTGAGGATGGCTTGGGCAGCCCCCCAACATTAAGGGTCCCACCTTTGTGTCCATTAGGAATAGTAAACGCTTTCGGGGTTTTCACTGGTACACTCAAGTAGAAATTAAGATGGGTGGTCAAACAAAAGGAGAATAAGGGGGGATTGTGGCTCAGAAAAGTCCTTGACTTACAACCAGTTGGAACCAGAATTAATTAATGAATAGGTTGAGGTCTACCAGTGCAGGGCTAAAGTAAATATTCTGAGATGGTCACCTATAAGCCCTTCCAATAGAGAAAATGATGTTGCAAGGGTGGTAAGTAAACAGGAGACACAGAGAGACAAAGACAGAGAGACA
>NW_015408066.1:0-2257 GCF_001527695.2 Protobothrops mucrosquamatus
TCTCTCTCTCTCTCTCTCTCTCTCTCTCTCTCTCTCTCTCTCTCTCTCTCTCTCTCTCTCTCTCTCTCTCTCTCTCTCTCATCTTATGAATACGTGGCTAGTAGATCAAACACTAAAACAAGTCTCTTACTGCTACTATTACAGTATTTCTACTGTTACTTACAAGACAAAGAGTGAACTCTACACATATCAGCCTATTATTTCAGAGAAGATACCATCTATCTAACTTACAGTAGGATGCAGCAATTTAGGTATACAAATTAGATAAACAAAATAAAAAATAAATAGGCTTTATTTTAAAATGTTAAATTGTGAGAAGTTTCAAGTACAGTATAACATTCTTCTGTCATCGTATGAATGTGAGGTCAGTTTCACCTGTGGTGGATGCCAAGTATCATAACTGAACTGTGGAAAAATGAACAAAGCACTACCCCTCCAAAGATTTGGGCAGGAATCAGTGTGTTTAACTTCTTCATAAGTGAACTTGTTTGTGAAATCAAGGGTGACCAATAGGGTGGCCAAGTCTATAGTTAATCAGAGTATTTACATCAGAAAGATGTTTTTTGAAGAGCTGTACAGCAGCCTTTCAAATTAGGCTTTAAAATTATAAAAACAGGTCAATTTAAGCCAATTCAAAAGTGTATGCATTATAGTAACAGCTCCTGTTCCATACAGGTGCATGTGCCATGTCTGACCAGTAAACAGATCTTGAAGTTATGATGGGAAGTTCAGTGTAAATGTTAATTGAATAAATGTTAGCTATTAAGAAAGAGAAAATAAAATGACCTACTATGATAATAGCCTTAAATAAACCTATATTATGGCCACATTTTCAATACTGGATGTATTCTGATTACTATTTCTGTTGTTAAGCAAAACAGTTGTTAAGTGAGCTCTGCCAAATTTTATAGTCTTTGCAACAGTTGGTAAGCAAATCACTACAGTTAAGAGAATCACACAGCCATTAGGCAAACACAGCTTCTCCCGTTGACTTTGCTTCTCATAAGCTGGCTGGAAAGATTGTGAAAGGTGATCACGTGACCCCAGGATTCTGCAACCATTGCCAATTGCCAAGCACCTGAATTTTGGTCATGTGACTGTGGGTGCTGTGATGGTTGTGAGAGTGAATCCCATTTGTAAAACATTTTTTTCAGTGCCATTGTAACTTTGAACAGTCACTAAAGGAATGGTTGTAAGTCAAGGACAACCTATACTGCTTGCAATAAATATATTGCAGGAAAAAAAACGCAGAAAGGGGCAACCCAAATTATTAGGGAGCTATATCATTTTTTCTAGAAGGAAAAACCTGAACTTTAGAGCAAATGTGGATAAGGAAAACATGACACAGGCAAACAAAGTCATGTATTGTATGGAAATAAGCAGAAATAATTTCTTTTCCGTTCTCACAAAGTTAAAATTAGAGATCACCAGTGGAGGGATTCAAATATGTGAACAAACAGTTCCTGTGTAGATGCCGTTTCCAGAAGTCTGTTCTGGGCCTAGGTAACAAAAAATTAGCTACCAGTTCTCTCAAACTGGTGCGAACCAGCTGAATCCCACCACTGGAGATCACCTACTGCAAGTAAATGTGTGGTGATTCAAGAAGTACTTCTTTAGATAAGACAGAGCTACATATGGTATATCACTTATTCAGAAAAGATAATGGCCATCAGCTTAAATGCCCTTAAAAGAGAACTCAATGGATTCAAGCAGAATTGAGAAACTCAATGGCTAATAATCCTAATTAATGCAAACTTTATATTCTATAATTCACAACATACATTCAGTGTATATATAAAAATCATTCTGTATAGATGAATGGAAAGCAAAACCACTATCTTACAAAGAAACTGGCCCCCAAACTAGTACATATTCAGGAACTATCAGCTTTGCAATGGTTAGGAATAACCGTACATCTTTATGGTTTCAGGTAGTACAATTATGGTTTGGTCTATGAGTGAGCTAAAAGGTATAGTGAGATAAAGTATAGTAAGTCACTTTTGGTAATATCTACACTGTAATCATTCACAATATAAGGCCTGAGTAGGGCCTACTTCTAAATAAGCAAGCAAACAAACTTTTGAATTCAGATTTATAGCACTTACAATTTCAGTCATGCTCCCCAAAGCATGGAAATTGTAAGTTTGAGGTACCCAACATCATTTCCATGCCATGTAAGCAGTAAACACATTTTACAGTTTCTCTTGAAACTCTCACAGGCTCACACTTTCTCTTGGTCTTTCACCTTTTTTTTTTC
>NW_015408067.1:0-2257 GCF_001527695.2 Protobothrops mucrosquamatus
CAGTTGTCGTGCCAATAACTATGGAGAGCATGCCTCAGTTTAAAGACCTCATTTTCCTGGCTGCAATGAAGGAAAAAAATTTGGCTTGGAACTGGATTAGCAGACCTTGTTTCAGACCATGCATATAACTCTTAGAATTCTTCCACAAGTTGAACAATTTGCATATGGCATACTTCATATGGGAGAGTACCTGTTACACTGAGCCAGTAGGTTGGTTAATGACAAACATCCCTGCAAATAGTCTGACAAATAACTGATAACTATTATTAAACAAATAGGGGGAATCTGGCTTCATTTCATTGGAAGAAACTTGGCAGATGAAAAGATCACTTACTTAAGGCTTCATTCTGTGCCTTGTTATAGTATTACTAATTTAATAATAATAATAATAATAATAATAATAACAACAACAACAACAACAACATATGGCTGACTGTGCGATGATCCATAATAATAATAATAATAATAATAATAATAATAATAGTTGGAAGGGACCTTGGAGGTCAGCCTATCTCATTGTCTGTAACCCACTCAGTCCAAAGCCAACAGGTGTACATGGACATCATTGCTAAGTCAGATGAATAGCTTAGTAGAGAATTTGGGATGAATCGGAGTATGTGAGGCACGCAGAGATAAATTCTATTCTATTTCCCTAAAGTTGTACATTTCAAAAAGTAACCTAAATATTTATGGGTTATCATATAGAATGCAATGACAATCACAAATGGATGCAATATAGAGGAAAAAGAATTATCTATTCTTTTCCCAAAAGATCTACTTACAGTGTTTCAAGAAATCTATTTACATGAACTGCATCACTGCAGTTGCCTATAAAGATTCCACATTTCTTCTAGACATCTTAAGGAGTTTCTAGGAAATAGAAATGTTTTCCCCAAATCTAGGAGAGAAGACCAACTGAGTTCTTCCTTGGAAAATTTCCCCCTTGGCAGAATTCTGTATGCTGTGGAAACATTCAGATTCCCTATCCTGATCCAACCACTCCCTTAGCTGACTGTTCAAAAACTGCAGTTGGTCCAAGAGTATGATCTAAATGAGCCAGCAACTGGTTCCAATGATAATTTGTCATGTTAGTCCTTGCAACTTGAAAGGGGGAATAGGAATTGGGCTATAATCAGCAGAATAAAAAAGTGAGACCCTTATTTATAAAGGCAGATTTACAATCTTTAGTTGCTGCAACAGTGTTTAAATTGCAAGAGAAAATATGAGAAAACTCCTACCACGAGCTTTTTCAGATTGGAAAAATGTGGGCAGCCAGACTTGTATTGCTGAAAACACCAGCAGCAGCAAAAGCAGCACTTCCACTTTATTTTTGAAAAATAAAGCCCAAAAATATCATCTAGAAAAAAACTGAAATTCTCATGCATACTGGCAATAAGTTAGCAGAACAGGGAGATTATATGCTAATACTCTTTTTGCCATGTTTATTCATTCTGATAATGCTAATGGTTTTACTGCTGCTCTTCCTTCATTTTCCAAACAAAGTAGCTTGGCTGGCACCACACTTCAATGCCATCTCTGCTTAGTACCAAATGTGACTGAAAACAGGGAAATGATTTAATGTCTGCTTGCCAGGAGTGGAGGTGGATCCTCCTTTTTTGGCTGAGATGATGGTCTCAACAATATTCTCTCTTAGCAATATGGCAACCAAACTTAAATCTCTTAGCAAATAGCAAACTCCAAATTATGCAAGAAAATAATACTGCAAATTCATTCCTAGAATATAAGTGTGAGCAAAGTTCTCACCCCAACTACACCAAGAGAGAGATAACGGCTAATCCAAAAATCACCCTGTGGACATTGACCATGAAACACCATGATTTGTGGATTAAATTCACAAAATTAAAGAGAATAAATATGCTAATCAGATTTGATCTGAAGCACACGGTCAAAAATAAGATCAATGTAAGGAACAGGTTTAATATATAATATATGAAGCTTTAAAAAAGAGAGAACATTGAAGATTTATTGAAATGAAAAAGGGGGGTTTGATGACAGTCTTGAAAACTGGATATATGTATCCCAACAACTCATTTCTAATAAGTTAAAACAGAGATTGTTTGATTCTCTTGTAGGCTGGGGAGGTTGGTGTTCATTTCCTTGATATAGTAGAAATATAAAATTTGATTTATAATATTTTGCAAACCATAATCCTCTTTCCCAGGTTCTCAAAAGTCTATTGCATTTCTCATACAAAGATGATTTTAGTGCTACATGGAAAGCCCTGATGACAGTAGAG
>NW_015408068.1:0-2257 GCF_001527695.2 Protobothrops mucrosquamatus
CTTGGGGCGGGCAAGCTAGGCTGATCTTGTGCTCTGCTATTTTTCTGTATTTCTTAACCATGCCATTTCAAGGGAAGGGAAAGGAAAATGTTGCCTCCCAATGCACTGAAATCCTACCGGGGATTGTGTCAGGTTCTCACACATTAGATGAGTTGCAATTCACAGCTGACTCTCTCCTTTGTGTGCCCCAGGATAGTGGCGAGGCAGCAGCAGGGGAATAGTAAAAATAAAAAGCTGTTCATTTTGCAGGGAGAGCAAACACCTCTGATAGTTTATGAAGGTTATAGTGGTCAGGTTGCTAGTTGGTTTGCGTTTTGTTCTGCTTTACAATGGCGGTGGCGGGGGGGGGGGAATCAAAGATTCACTGTTTAACAGGGATTGGAGTCACGATAGAGCCAGTTGGGTCTAGTGGTTAAGGCACTGTGGGAAGAATCCAGAGAAAGAAATATTTTGGGAAATATGAAAAAGGCAGAATATATTTTCCCCAAAGGAATAATGGAGAAGATCTTAAAAAAAGACAGAAACCAGCCCCCAGAAAACAGCCCCAGCCCCCAGGCAGAGGCCAGTTTTTAGAAATGCAAATTCAATAATCCTTTCAGAAAAGTTGGAGCCTTCCAGCTAGAAACTGAAGAAATTAGGAAGACAAAGACCCCTAAAATCTACATACCCCCACCCAAATTCTAAGGATAGGAGACATAATAGGATTAACCCACCAATACCAAAAGGGTGCACTCAGAATCAGGTCAAAGTACATGACACAGGAAATACAAAGCCTCAAACAGGAACAGGAAACCATCTCAAGAGCCCCAGAAGGTATAAAAGCCCACCACTCCCTGCTACATGTGGTCAGTTTTTTTCAGAGCCATCCTTCTGTCTGGCTCTCTTCTTCAATAAAGTACAATCTTCTTTCTAAAGCAGTCTCCATTTTGTTTATTCCTGGCTTGGACTGGACCCTGATGAAGATTTTTCTTTCAATAGCACCATGTTAGAAACCAAGAGGCTGTGAGTTTCAGTCTTGCCTTAGCCACAAACGCCAGCTGGGGGACTTTGGGCCAGCCACACTTTTTCAGCCCAACTCTCCTCACAGGGTTGTTGTTCTGGGGAAAATAGGAAGGAGTACAGGCAGTCCTCGACTTATGACAACAATTGAGCCCAACATTCACTTCATTTTGCCTCATGTTTTGACCGTTCTTCCACCACAGTTATTAAGGGAATCACTGCAGTTGTGAAGTTAGTGACACGGCAGTTGAGTGAATCTGGTTTCCCCACTGACTTTGCTTGTCAGAAGGTCGCAAAAAGTGATCACATGATCCCAGGACACTGCAATGGTCATAAATATGAGTCAGTTGCCAAGCGCCTGAATTTTGATCAGGTGACCATGTGGAGCTGCAATGGTTGTAAGTGGGAAAAAAATAAATCATTTTTTTTCAGCGCCATTCTAATTTTGAATGGTCACTAAATGGGCTGTTGTAAATCGGGGACAATCTAATCTAATCTAATGTAATATAATATAATAATAATATAATAATAATATAATATAATATAATGTAATGTAATGTAATGTAATGTAATATAATATAATATAATGTAATGTAATGTAATGTAATGTAATGTAATATAATATAATATAATATAATATAATAAATATAATATAATAATATAATTAATAATATAATAATATAATATAATATAATATAATATAATATAATATAATATAATATAATATAATAATATAATATAATATAATATAATATAATATAATATAATATAATAATATAATATAATATAATATAATATAATATAATATAATATAATATAATATAATATAATATAATATAATATAATATAATATAATAAATATAATATAATATAATAATATAATATAATAAATATAATATAATAAATATAATATAATATAATTAATACAATACAATACAATACAATACAGGTAATCCTTAAGTTACAATTATAATGGAGCCCACACATTATAACTTCTCCTCCTTGAGCAGGGGGCTGGACAAGAAGACCTCCAAGATCCCTTCCAGCTCTATCCTATCCTATAATAATAATAATAATAATAATAATAATAATAATAATAATAATAATAATAATAATAATAATAATAATAATAATAATAATAATAATAATAATAATAATAATGATAAAGTTGGAAGGGACCTTGGAGGTCATCTAGTCCAACCCCCTGCTCAGGCAGGAAACCCTATACCATTTCGGACAAATGGCTGTCCAGTCTCTT
>NW_015408069.1:0-2257 GCF_001527695.2 Protobothrops mucrosquamatus
AAGCCCATTGTACCTCTCTTAACACAGTAAATGCAAGCCTGGGCACTTTGTAACATGTCAGTCCAGTGCCAGAGTTTACAGAAGAACAGCACTGGGTTATGTTGAGGAGAGAAAGGCAGGGTGTGCTGCATTGTGTTACTTTGCTCACGAAGAGCTTCCTACATTATTGCCTCCATCATGCAAGGTCAAAAAAAAAAAAAAGCAGATCTGCTTATTGTTTGTCCTCATAGCACATGCATAGTTTATAACTACACTGCTTTCTCATTTGTGGCTTTTAGGCTAGGCTTGCAGTCTTCCACCTCCCCTCTTCATTATTAGCACCATTAAAATATTAATCTTACATTAGATTTAATTTTTTAAGATACAGTTTAACTCAGAGAGAATTTGGAAAGCAATTAAAAAGTGGCAAATTAGGGAGGCAGAGACCCTAAATTAAGACTTTCCATACAATATATACTCTAGAGAGTATATGGTTGGTTAAAATAGATCAGCTTGTGTCAAGCTAATGCAAGACCCAAATCAGAAACATCTGGAATAAGACAGAGAAGGGTCTCTAAAAGAATGCAAATGACCAGCTGTCTGCAAGCAATATAAACCCTTCCACTCCCCACCATCCAGTCCAAGCTAAAGAAGCTTCTTGGATGAGAAGCGAAACGTCTTCAAAGAAAAAACAAGAAAGTCCAGTTGCCTCCAGGGCACCCTTCGGACAGGGAAGGATGTTTTCCAAACCTATTATCCAAGTTAGAGGCATGAATGCTCTAAGAAGTACAGATAAGGAGAGTTTGGTGATATTCAGGGTAAAGACAGAATCCTGATATTAAACAACCAGAATATTGAACAAAGGTTTACTCTACTCATGTGAGCTTAGAATCAGCGCAATTGGACAGATGGAGTCAGAGGTATGCAAATTTTGATCTCTTTCGTGCCTTAAATCCTTCCTATGTCTGTTCAGCAGTATCCCAACGTGTAACAGCACTGAAAAAAGTGACTTACGACAGTTTTTCACACTTATGACCGTTGCAGCATCCCCACGGTCACATGATCAAAATTCAGCTCCTTAGCTACTGACTCATATTTATGACGGTTGCAGTGTCCTGGGTCATGTGACATTTTGTGACATTCTGATAACCGAAGTCAATGGGGAAGCCAAATTTACTTAAGAACCATGTTACTCAATTAACAACTGTAGTGATTCAGTTTTTGAGCTTAACACCTCAAAAACCAAGATCCTGGTCGTCAGCAAACAACCCGTTAATTTACCACAAATAAATTCAGAAGGAATACCACTAGAAAAAGTCGAAAGGATCACACACCTCGGTTCCAATTTACATGAAAGCTGGGACATGACCGTTGAAGTAAAGACAAGGATAGAGAAAGCTCGAACCGCATTCTTCAAAATGAAAAAGGTCTTCTGCAGTCACGACATAAGCCTAAGACTGAAAATCAGGCTTGTCAGATGCTATATTTTTTCTATCCTGCTCTATGGAGTAGAGAGTTGGTCTCTGACAGAAGGCCACCTAAAGAGACTAGAAGCATTTGAAATGTGGATTTACAGGCGGCTGTTATGGATAAGCTGGGTTGACAAGATCAGAAATGAGGAGGTGATAAGCCGCCTGGGAAAGCCAAGGGAAATCATCAAAACAATTAAAAAATGAATATTAGAATATTTCGGACATGTGATGCGACACCCAGAAAAATACGGCATACTCCATTTAATCCTCCAGGGAAAGATTGAAGGCAAACGAGGTCCAGGCAGAAGAAGAACATCGTGGCTTCAAAATCTAAGGGACTGGTTTGGACAAAACTCAGCAGCACTTTTTCGTGCGGCTGCTGATAAAAACAGGATCGCCAACATGATCGCCAAGGTCCGATAACGGATATGGCACAAGAAGAAGTAGTGATTCAGTTAACAACTGTGGCAAGAAAGGTTTTAAAATGGGGCACAATTCAATTAACAACTATCTCGCTTAGCAGCAGAAATTTTGGGCTCAGTTATGGTTGTAAATCGAGAACTACCTGCATTCATAGCCTTCAGCTTGCAGGCCATGCAATAAAGGCCTTCTACAATCCACACCTAAATTCCATTCACAAATATGTCCACAATGTGCTCTAATGCTGGACTGTGGGATGAAATCCAGGAATCCTTGGTCAGCTGGGCCGAACTGACTGCCCAGCTGCAACTAAATCAAATCATTTAGTAGAGTGAGAAGTTCCAAGAAGTAACTGAGGAATTTGCCTTTCAGGAAACTCATCTTAA
>NW_015408070.1:0-2257 GCF_001527695.2 Protobothrops mucrosquamatus
TGCTGAAGTCTCACGGTATCTGTAGGATGTTGGTATGTAGGCTATTTCTAAGCACGTGTTTAGCACAGGAAACTGATCACTCCACAAGCCAAGTTCAAAAAATCCTTTCAAACAAAAATGGGCCCCTGATTTCTCCCAGCTTTCTTTTTTTCAGCAACACAGTTTGTGAGAAAGCTTTCGAGTTGTCGCCATTCCTAAAGATGTTTTATCAAAAGGTACATCTTAATTTTTATTTTATACCTTTGAGTCAGTGTTGACTGTAGGCAACAGCCTGGACAAATATCTCTATACTTTTCACGGCAAGATTTCAGGCTCTTGACTTTGACTGCTCCTTCCTAGGGCTGAGAGACAGCCCAAGTTCCTTCAGCTGACTTCGTGCCTAAGGCAGCATTAGAACTCAAGTCTGCTGGTTTCTAACCTGGTACCTTAACCACTAAATTAAGCTGGTTCTCTGCATCTTAATTTACCTTCTGCCTATTCTTGGTGGGCAGGGGCTCTTTGCAGCTCCACATTCTCGTTTCTAGAGAGGAGAAAATTAACTACCTGTTCATTAGCTGAACCTTGCATAGCCTTCCTGTTTTTCTTACTGCAACATGGGGAAAAAAAATCATTATTTTGATATTTAGCTTCTTTCCATGTTGCCTCTAAGGAAAAGAGGAAATGCATTGTATTCCCTTTGATCAACAGCAATGTTGTCGGGATGAAAGGAATTTCTTGTTGGATCTGCAACAAGGTGAACAGATGCCTTGATTATGTTTTTAATAATGACCTTGTTTAAAATAGAACCATTTGTAGGCACGGAGTTTTATAACCAACCTCAAGACTTGGTTATTCCAGCTTGCAGGACTGGCCTAGGGTAATTTTTAGAGGGGTTTTAATTATATTTTAAATCGGACAATATTTAAATATCTCTTTTAATTAATTTTAAATTTGTATTGTTATTTATGTATTTTAATTGATTGTCAGCCGCCCTGAGTCCTACGAGGAGAAGGGCGGGATATAAATCTAAATAATAAATAAATAAATAAATAAAGAACTGGTATAAGAGGTTGATAGCTCAGTTGGGCTTGTAGTCTAAAAGAGTTGCATAGAAATAACCGAGGAACTTCGTTTCGTTTCTAAGCATAAACAAGTCTAAAAGGATCAAACCTCTGTAAATGATGGTCAGATTGGTTCTGAGAGGAGGATTCTGAGGGAAATCATTGGTTTGCTTCCTCTTGTTGACTTTTGATGTAAAGGTTGGTAAAAATGTTCCTGTCCTCTACTAGGCTTCAAAACACAGGATAAATATCGGCAGCAGCATCCATTATTTATATCTGTAAAGGGTGCCAACAACAACAAAAGGGCTGGAGCATATATTGCATTTTCCCTACTTTTCTTTTTCCGTTGCCTCAGCATTGTCAGCCTTTCTATATTTTTATTCCCACCCCCTAAGGAGAACCCCGGATTGAAACCTCTTGACTCGAGGTGTATGCCCTGACGATTATACCTAATGTAGCACAACTGGAGATGATTGTGTAAGAGAGTGTATGCTATTCATGTAAAAAAGCTGGTGATACGTCTTCTTTTGTCTCAAAAACTTTGTAGAAAACAGAATTATATCTATTTGCCAAAATTAACCTATATACAAAAATGCACTAGTTTAAAGGCCGATGGGGGGAGGGGGGAAGAGCACGTATTGAGATTGTGGGGCCTTGGGTGGTGCTTGGAATTCATTGTCTCACGTGGGCAGACACTATAATAATAATAATGATAAAGTTGGAAGGGACCTTGGAGGTCATCTAGTCCAACCTCCTGCTCAGGCAGGAAACCCTATACCATTTCAGACAAATGGCTGTCCAGTCTCCTCTTAAAAACTTCCAGTGTTGGCGCATTCACCACTTCTGGAGGCAGGTTGTTCCACTGGTTAATTGTTCTCACTGTCAGGAAGTTTCTCCTTAGTTCCAGGTTGCTTCTCTCCTTGATCAGTTTCCATCTGTTGCTTCTTGTCCTGCCTTCAGGCGCTTTGGAAAATAGCTTGACTCCCTCTTCTTTGTGGCAGCCCCTGAGATATTGGAGCACTGCTATCATATCCCCCCTCGTCCTTCTCTTCGTTAAACTAGACATACCCAATTCCAGCAACCGTTCCTTATATGTTTTAGCCTCCAGTCCCCTAATCATCTTTGTTGCTCTTCTCTGTACTCTTTCTAGAGTCTCAACATCTTTTTTACATCGTGGTGACCAAAACTGGATGCAGTATTCCAAGTGTGGCCTTACC
>NW_015408071.1:0-2257 GCF_001527695.2 Protobothrops mucrosquamatus
TGTCTCTTAGATTTACTGACTGACTCACAATCCGTTTAAGTCAAAATACTTGGAACCAAAGGCAATGGCACAAAATACAGTCATTTATGGATCAAAACTAAATTTCAACACTTCTCTTTGAGAGGCAGGCTATAATTCTAAATATAGTACATTAGGATTAGCCTTTTCCTGTATGTCTGTTAACAAAGAAGTTAGATTAATTTACGCAGATTAAAGTTTTTACATGCCCTCCTTCCCATCAATAAGTCATGCAAAGACAATCCAGAGAAGCTAGTATACTGTCAGAACCCATTTCTTTGGTGGGGGCCCTTTTCCTTTCCTTTTCCTCTCTCTGGGTTCTGCCAAACTCCTGGGGGGAGGGGGGAGGCTTTTGGGAGATTGTGTGTGTATTGGCCTTTCGCTTAACTGCTACAATGTAACCTCTCCACTTCCTCTATCTGCTTGCTCTTTGAACTATTCTTCCCTTGATGCCTACCTGGGGTGAGAAAGGAATGTGCCTCCAGCCATCTGGCTTATCTCTCGCTGTGGAAGGGAAGGTGCAAAGACCCAACAACATTTTCACAACCTTGGGAATGGAGTCTTATCAACCTCATTCCCACAGTGGACTTAACACCTGGCCCACTTGAACTGACCGGATGAACTGTTGGGGTGGAGTTTGCTTTTTGCTCCTTTAACCTATTGATTTGAGTGGGAAACCCTCAGATCCTGCCTTCTATGCCTGCTGTCAACTTCTCCTAATAAAAGTTCCTTTTGGGATGAATCTGTTCCAAGAGTTCTGCTTTCTTGGGAAGAGGTTTTGAAGCGGGTCCTTACATTAGGCAGGATCTGCAGTAGTCAGTCAGCCCAGAAGGAAGACCCTTACTGTGGGGACCGCACAAACCATGTCTGATTTAGGTATGGAGAAGGAAGAAGCCACCATGGGGGAGGAGAATTATCTCTCCAGGCTGGCTCAAGTGGATGCAGTTCGCATTCCTCCAGCTTGTCTGATGAAGCCGTGGTAACCAAGACCCAAGATAAACCAAGGTGGTCTATGGGCATTGGGAAGAAGGAGGGCTGAGAGAGGAAGGCCAGGAAGGTGACCCTCAAACACGGCAATTACCAACTGAGGTGGAAAGTGGAGATGGAGAAGTCGCTCCATCTCAGTGAAGACGAGGAAGAAAGACCAACCTGCTCCAGCTGGTTCCTAGAGCAAGCCATCAATATGCTGAGAGTTGCTTTCAACTCTCTCAAGGAAGAGAGAGCTGATCCGTGTCATGGCACAGCGAACCCAAGCACCACAGAGGATGCAGGTGGCATTGGAATCGAGGCAGCAATCCTGGGTCCTTCTACCAGCACTTTGAAGACCGTGGCCACCACTAGAGCAGCAGCCACTCCCGCCCAAGCCACACCAGTTGACAGAGCCAGTCACCAACACAGGAGAAAAAGAGGTCATCGGGCTAGTTGGAAGTTCCCATACCTGGGGGTAAAGTACAGTGGAGAACCACACAGATTAGGGTACTTCTTGGCCAATGTCCTGAGCTACAGGGAGTAGTATGGGAGAGACATCCCCAGCGACCACAGACAGGTGAGGATTGTGACCATGGCACTAGAGGGGCCAGCCGCCAACTGGATGGTGAACCTTCAGATGCAGATGTGCCCGAACTGCACAATTTTAATATTTCATGGCAGCCCTCAGGAGACATTTCAAGGATTATATCAGATGCAATTTACCTTGGAGTTTTGGAAAGCGTTTCTAGAACTTTTGGGGACCACCCAGGGACTATCATCTAGTCATCATCCTCAGACGAATAGTGGGATGGAATGTTCAAATTCAGTACTGGAGCAGTACTTAAGATGCTTTATAAACTACCAACAAGACAACTAGACCGACCTGCTTCCATTCGCAGAAGTCACCTATAACAACACAATACATTCCAGCACAGGCTACACTCTGTTCCAAGTAGTGACAGGACAGAGTTTTAATCCGATGCCTGAACTACCCTCCACCAAACCGACTATCCCCTCCTTGAAAGAGTGGATTGCACAACTCCAAAACACCTGGCCAGTTGTGAGAAAAACTTTATTTATTTATTTATTTATTTATTATTTTAATTTGTATACCGCCCTTCTCCCATAGGACTCAGGGCGGTTCACAGCATATTAAAAACAAATAATATACCCAAAATACAGAAAATACACAATACAAAAATACAAAAGAATAAACCCTGATAAAAGCCGAATTAAAACCAAATATTCCCAGCTGTGTTTCCGATTAAAA
>NW_015408072.1:0-2256 GCF_001527695.2 Protobothrops mucrosquamatus
TAGGCTAAAGAGAATGATAGAGACCTGAATGCTGAAGAAGCAAACAATCACAAAGTTCAGAAACACAGGCAGATTTACACATACATATTATTCCTTCATTTGCTATAAGTAAAATCTTAAACATGCTAGCCTAATTTTCTGAATTTTTGGAGTCATCAGAGTCGATGGTGCTCTCTGAGCTTAGTTGTTTGATTGTAGATGTTTCATTACCTGCTAGGTAACATCATTAGTGCTAGTGAATGTGGGAATTGTTCTTTGTTTATGTACAGTAGTTTGCCCTGCCAGTTTCCTGAATTTATTGAATTTTAACTCCATCAAATGCAATAATGTCAAACCCTTTAAGAATGTCATTAAGTTAATGTGATATGTCAATCAGCATCACTTTTCTTTTTCATGAATCCATAATTTTTCGTTGCTGCACCAATGCACGCACAAAGAATACAAGGATGCAGGTAAGTGTGCCCACCGCCTGTATGTGCTTGATCTCTTTTATGAAGCGTCGATATTTAACCCGTATAATTTTAAAATGTTCTTATATTGATAATTGTTTTTACGTTTCTATTTTATTACACTGTAAGCAGCCCAAATTCGCTTTGATAGTGAGATGGGCGACATATACGGATTTAATGATTTCATTAAACAAACAAAAAAACTGGGTCTTCCGGGGCTGTAGGGGTCGCTGTGGGAGGCGTCGGCTTTCTAGCTGCCCTTCCTTCTTCTCTCCCTCCCCCCCGCCCGGTTATCAGGAAGTGTCTGTTGGAGACGCCGGGTCTGCTTCCAGTTAGAAACAGGCGGTGGTTGCTGTTGGTGGTTCCGGTGGCTGCTGGACTGATTTGGGCGTGGTGGCATCATGGAGCACATCCGCACCACGAAGGTAATCATGTTCGCCCTCCGCGCCGGCTCGTTTGGCAGTCGGTTAACTGGGAGCAAACCCTTAATTTGTGACATCGCTAATTACTCCGGATGCCCAGGCTTCTCTCCGGTTCTTCTCCGTGGGAGCGGGCATCCCATCGAATGCGGGCCTCTCTTGAGATGACCAGGATACGCGCTTTCCCAGCGTGCTGCCCTCCAGATGTTTAGAATCCACAGTCCCCAGAATTCAGAGCTGGTCGCCTGCGATTTCCGGGAACTGTAGTTCCAACACATTTTGGGGGTGCAATATTGGGGGTGACATTGCCCTGGCTGGTGCCTGGCATTTTGTTGAGCGTTTTTTTGGAGAAGGCAGACCGCTTTCTGCGAAGTACTTGGGTGTTTCAAAGGAGTCGTCACCTTTTCAGGGTGTATGCATGCTTCCTATCTGGAGAGGCTTAAAATAATAAAATGCGCTACACTTCCGTTATTTCCAACTAAGGATAGGTAGAATTGGAATTGTGCGGCCTGTGAGACATCTTGCAAGTGTTAACTGAGTAGCTTCAGTCTCTTCTTGATCCACTGAACATCATTTTGACAGATTTGTCTATCAGGTTCTTTCAATTCCTGGAAGCATATGTTAATGAAATCTAACTAGCAGGCTTATCAGCCGCTTTGTCATTGCCTTAGATTTTTCCAGGCACCAGGATCCTAAGGACTCTCCACAGTTAGTTGTGATCAACATCACTGAAACCCATTGTGTAAATTGTGTGCTGCCCAAGGGCACTGCATAGGGTACAATGCCAGTACCATGTTTAAAAAAACTTCAAAGGGCACACAGTAAGCAAAGATAGATGCTCTTTAAAAAAAAAAACCACCTTTGTTACTCTTTCCATTATTGGAAATTAGCAATGTGATTTTGGAAACCCTTACTTCTTCCAAATTCAGCTTGTATTTTATTCTCATACCATGTACTGTTGAATTCTGGACTACAAAATCTTGAGCATTAGTAAGAGATAAATGTAATAATTCAGAAGTCTGAGCATTTTTCAGCACTGTCATTTTTGCTATTGAAATAACTTTTTTCCTAATTGCTTGGCTGCTGCTGTTTTTTCTGTATTTATCAATTGCAAGTAGCAATTCAGCTGTATAATCTTGCAATAAATCTGCTGGTATTTTATCATTTTCTAGGTTTGCCTCCTTTTTTATACACTGTTTAATGTTTCCTCATTATTCCATATGCTGTTTTACTTTTAAATTTAGCAAATTAATTTAGCAAGTGAAATGATGCTTTTTTAATGGTGTTGTGTCAACAGTGTGTTGTACATTACTGTAGCATTGTTTAGCTTCTGTTTCTTCTGTATTCATAGTTTGAGCATAGACATGGATTAATGTAATATTGATTTG
>NW_015408073.1:0-2256 GCF_001527695.2 Protobothrops mucrosquamatus
GGGGGGGGGGGGGGGTTTTGTTTTTTTTTTCCCCCCCCCCCCCGTCTGCTGGGTGGTTGCAGCAGGTTTTGGTCACTTCACATGACCCTGGGACACTGTGACCGTCATAAATATAAATCACAAGACCCTGGAGATGCTGCAACATTCCAGCTGATCGGTGCTTCTTCTGGGCTCAGCAGAAGGGCCAGGATCAGTGCCGAGCTCCAGCTGGAGCCTGGCGCTGATCCTGGCGCTTCCGCTGAGCCCTGACAGCCCTGCAGCTCCAGCCGTCTCTCGCTCAGGCTTGTTCAGCTCATTCACCCTCCCCCGCTACCACTTTTCTAGGATGGTCGCGTACCACCTGCCAGGTGCCAATGTACCACAGGTGGTACCCGTACCACTGGTGGAAAAGCCCTGCCATAGACTCGTTGTAAAAAGATGCAGCTGCCTTCCGTTGAAACAGCGCATACAAAACAATGCAGGCAGTCCCCGACGTACGACAGTTCATTTAGTGACCGTTCGAAGTTACAACGGGCGCAGAAGACATCGAGACGACCTCTATTTCTCTTGGTTTCCGCCTCACCTGTGGACGATGGGCCTGGAGGCCCTCTCCTCTTGTCTTGCTTGGACATCAGCTGTTGCACTTTAATGTGCTCCCGGTGTTCCTCCATCTCGGCTTCCTTGTGAATCTGGTCAATGGTCTTAGGACCCTGATCCCCTCTCCTTGGCACCCAGCTGTTCTGCAAAACGCATAAGGGGAAGCAGGGAGAGGCATTACCGCAGGCAGATCGCTCGGCGGCTTGAAGGCAACAATGGTGGACCAGGGATGAGAGAACACGGCTCCTGGCAGTGTTTCTCCCTTCCAGTATCAACTGCACTTCAATTCTTTACAGCAGGGAGACTTTAAAACAGGGGTGCCCAACCTGGGCGCCTTTAAGACTTTTGTGGACTTCCATTTTCCAGAATCCCCCAGCCAGCATCGGAAGGACAATTTCCAACAAGTATCTAGCCAGAGGTCTCCCTCTCTATCCCACTTCTTTGCCCCAAAGAATTTTAATTTTGGCCCAAGGGTGGCCAAGTCGCTGCCCGGTGCCCTCATACTCCCACCCTGATCTTTGCACTTTGATGTGGGTCTGTGCTAGACCAGGAGTGTCCAACCTTGGGAACTTTTAAGACTTGCGGACTTCATGCTGGCTGGGGAATTCTGGGAGTTGAAGTCCACAAGTCTTAAAAGTTCCCAAGGTTGGACACTCCTGTTTTAAAACTTGGGGGCACCAGCTTACAGCAGTGCTACTGACCCAGACTGTTGATCACACTGAGGCTGCAATGTTGTTCTGCGCTGATTTGGTGTTGCTTTCAAAATCACCCCAATTGCCAATATTTGTTTAGAATTCTCCTCTTCCACCGCGTTATCAAATAGGGGGGGGGGGTTTGCCGCCAAGTCCCCGCTTAACGACTGCCTCATTTAGCAAACGTTCAAAATTACGACGGTGTAAAAAAATAACAGAGAGCTTCGCAACTAATCCTCATCTTTACAGCCATTACAATATCCCGCAATTACACGATTGCCGTTCAGGTGTTTTGCAACCAGCCACACACATTGTTGCCGCCTCAGTGACCGCATCCAGCAGTCACACGACTGCCGTCTGGCGCTCTCAAACCATTTCAAAGATGCATTTGCAGCTGGCTTGCAGCCGAGTTAATGGAGGCGTCGGAGGCACCATCGTTAAGTCAGCATCCTGTGATGTTTCGCTTTAACAACCACAATGACTTGGTTAGCGACCGAAGGGGAAGTGCGGTTGTTAAGCCCATTCACGGTCATGTGGTTTTTCTGCTTAGCAATGGGGTGGCCAGCCCCACCTGTAGTCATTCAGCAAGGGTCTGTACTTCTAGAACAGTGGTTCTCAACCTTTTTAATGCCGCGACCCCAACCGGTCGTAAGTCGAGGACTAAACCGGTCGTAAGTCGAGGACTACCCAACCGGTCGTAAGTCGAGGACTTTCCCTGACCGGGAGCGCCGCACATGCGTGGTTCCGCCCCCTGCGCCGGCCGAGACGTAGCTGGCAAGTGGCAGAGACGGAGCAGGCCGACCACCAGCTGGCCCAGCCCAAGGGAGGTAAGGCACCCGCCGGAAAAGGGGGGAAAATGGTGGGCAAAAAAAAAAAGGACAAAAAAAATGGCGGACAGCCTTGCTTGGCGACCCCCGTGAAATGGTCGATCGACCCCAAATGGGGTCCCGACCCACAGGTTGAGAACCACTGTTCTAGAATACGAGGA
>NW_015408074.1:0-2256 GCF_001527695.2 Protobothrops mucrosquamatus
TTCCATTCCATTCCATTCCATTCTATTCTATTCTATTCTATTCTATTCTATTCTATTCTATTCTATTCCATTCCATTCCATTCCATTCCATTCCATTCCATGCTATCTTCTACTCTACTCTACTCTACTCTACTCTACTCTACTCTACTCTACTCTACTCTACTCTACTCTACTCTACTCTACTCTATTCCTATTCCATTCCACTCCACTCCACTCCACTCCACTCCACTCCACTCCACTCCACTCCACTCTACTCTACTCTACTCTACTCTACTCTACTCTACTCTACTCTACTCTATCTTACATCCTCCCTTTATGCTACCCTTTCCTGGTTCCCATCCATTATAGTTTCTTTGGCAAGCTTGTTTGTCTACTCAGTAAGTTTCCATCGTACAGTAGATTTGACTGAAGGTTATTCATCATATTGGTGCATATTTACCAAAGCTTAGCAAATGGTCTGAATGTAACTGCTCAGTCTTGAATCGATCTGGCTGGACATGCTGATGGCAAGATGAAAGCCAGCCGCTCAACTCAGAAATTCAAAAGCTTTTTTTTTTCTCCTCTCCATCCTTGTTTTCAGTCTGAACATTCGTAGGTTCGAGCTGCCCGATTCATCAATTGAACCCATGCCAGGCCAGGGCGTGAGGGTCTCCATCAGGAATGCTTTCACTGAAATGACTGGCCGTTGGGAGCTGAAGAAACGTTGGTTGTGAGTCTCGCTGCTCCTTACCTTTCCGTACCTTTGTTGTTGCTTCTGAAACTGGCTGAGTACCTGACGGCCATTCATCCCTCTGTTTTGTGGTAGAAATAACTGCAACTCCCTCTCAAAACAGAAAGTTCATTCAGGGGCTATCATGGCTGGCCTCTTGGACATCGCACGGACCTTTCAACCCCATGGTTTAGAACAGAAGCTCGGGACGCCATTGCCTGGTATCACAAATCCACACACTTTAGAATAATTTTATCTACCTCTGTGCCCATGGAGATCCTCCATCATCCAGGTCATGGTTGTCCCAAACGTGTTTTCTTTAAAAGGCAACTGGATTTTCTTGGTTTTTTTCCCCCCTTTGGAAACGTTTTTCTTCTCATGCAAGAAATAAAAGAAACTTTTTTGTAAGGACCCACCCCACTTTACATCTTAAGAAGACAGAACTCTTGGAATATCTCTTCCAACAGGCATCTTTATTAAGAGAAGATGGTTGCAGGTGTGCTAGACAGGATCTGAGGGGCCAACCCCTACCATTCAATGCTTTAAGTGGTCCCAAGCAGCCCCCACCCCACCGTCCTTCCAGTGATGATCCCAGGCGTTACATTTCCACCCCCTTTTTCCTCGCTGCCGGCAGAAGGGAGACTTCAGAGAGATAGTAGATGAAAGGCTGTGGCCATATTGTTATGGTCAGTCCTCTTGATAAGAATCACATCCAGTCCTTTGTAGTTTAAATGAAGGAAGTGAGAGTCATAAACCCCCTTGCTCCCTCCTCCCCTTTTGTAGTATGACAGAATCCACAAAGAGTAAGAAATGGATCTTTTTTCAGAGTAGGTAGCTAGAATTTATATGTAATTGGATTCTGACATCGTTGGATGAGAAGCAAAAAGTTTTCAAGCAACCCCCCCCCCCAAGAAAGTCCAGTTGCCTTTTGAAAAAAAACAACCTTTGGGATAACTACCTCCATGCAAGTGGAAGGGGAACAAAAATCTTTTCTGTTGGATCAGGAAGACTTCTGCATTGCGTCTATGAGCTTGGGGTCCTCATTGCCCCTCCCAGGCAACTGGGCAGATTAAGTATTTACCAGCTGAACTTCAGCAACATCTGTTAAAGCAGCCATGTGTAAAGCATGGAACTTTAGTCCACACTGAATGGAGTCAACACATGGCCAAGGTCTAATATCTCCATAGTGGGACTTAGCTTTTGAGCAGCAAAGCTGGTCAAAAGCACCAAGTCCAGAAGAAACCTTAAGATGTAGATCTTCCATTCTTCAGAGGGGTCTAGAATCATCCAATAATGGAAGGATGTGTTGGTTGTTTGGTTAAGTTGGATGAGTTGTTTGTTTGTTTGATTGAGTGAGTTGGATGAGTTCAATGAGTTCAATGAGTTAGTTGTTTGGTTGAGTGAGTTGGATGCTCAATGAGTTAGTTGTTTGGTTGAGTGAGTTGGATGAGTTCAATGAGTTAGTTGTTTGGTTGAGTGAGTTGGATGAGTTGTTTGGTTGAGTGAGTTGGATGAGTTCAATGAGTTAGTTGTTTGGTTGAGTGAGT
>NW_015408075.1:0-2256 GCF_001527695.2 Protobothrops mucrosquamatus
TTCATTCTTCCCTACCCTTTTTCCTTCTATCCATCCATCCATCCATCCATCCATAAAAGAATTGAAGAATCCTTCCTTCCTTCCTTCCTTCCTTCCTTCCTTCCTTCCTTCATTCATTCATTCATTCATTCATTCTTCCCTACCCTTTTTCCTTCTATCCATCCATCCATCCATCCATCCATAAAAGAATTGAAGAATCCTTCCTTCCTTCCTTCCTTCCTTCCTTCCTTCCTCCCCTGTCCTGTCCTGTCCTGTCCTGTCCTGGCTGACTGCTCCCTCGTGTCCTCCTGCCGCAGGGTCCCCGGGGCCACCGGCCGTGGGCAGGCGAGGGCCGCTGCCAGCCTCTGCGTCCCTGACCACTACGAGACGAAGACCTTTCGCAGCCGGACGGGACAGCTGAGCACCATCTTTGCCATCCGGACGTGCCGATGTGGAGCCGCCATGCTCGCCCCCCTCCAGAGGGAAAGGAGATGAAGGGAGCTGCCATGGCCTGACCCCCCCTCCAAGAGCGCCCGCCCCCCCCCCGGGAAGAGGGACCCGGTGTGCAAATAAAGTTGATCCTATGGGACACAACCACAGAACCCAGCCGGGGCTCCCGAGGGATTCGGCTTGGAAGTCCAATCAGGCTGTGTTTTTCTCCTGGGGGGGGGCTGCAAGGACTGAGGCTGGGGCAGGCTGGCTCCCCCCCCCCCGGTTCCGGAGTGCGACTGTCCCAGATCTCGCTCTCTATTCACACACAACCTGTTTCTCCAGGTTTCGTCCACGGCTGATGACTGCATTGGCACGGGGGTCCAAATGGGGCTAGTTCTCATTGAGGGGGGCAGAATGTTACACTCAAAGCCCCCCCGCCCGCCCGCCTCACATATGCATTGCCTGGTTTGGGGTCGCTTTGCTTTTGGGGAGGCTGAGCTTTTAAAAATGTTTGGGCCAAAAGTCAGACCGGGGATTCCCTCCTGCGGCAAAATTAAAACGGGTAGCCTCCACACACCCCCTTCCTCTGATTTCTTATTAAACCGATGTTATGGTATAGGTTCCCCTGCTTGAGCAGGGGGCTGGACTAGAAGACCTCCAAGGTTCCCTTGCCAGCTCTGTTCTATTCAACGTACACAGCTGTCTGTCTCTCACATAAGCAACTCTTGCTTGTAAGGCACACAACAGGGCTAAAAAAAGAGTTCACAAATCCATTAAAACAGGACAAAAACCAAATGGAAGCCAAGAATAATAGAGGAAGGGATGTTAAAAATAGTGGAGCAGCCTCACAAGTTCACCTGACCCCTGGTGGGGTCTCTTGGGGGTCCCCAAGCCAGCTTTTCGGGTCCCCCAGAAACTCAGCACCAAGGCCCATCAACAGCTTTCCAGAATGAAGCCTGGAGGGGTGGGGTGGGGGGGCACCTGGATAGCTGCAGGCCTGCCAGGATGTTTGGCACCCCCTAACCATGGCACCCACCCTTTGGAAGTCTGTTTGGGCAGGGGGCTCTCCCTCCATCACCCAGACAACCCCTCCTGGGGTGGGGGTCTTGCAAAAGAGGGTCACTGGGCAGAGCTGGCTCTTTCCTGTTCCCCCTTTTTGGGGAGGGGGCCTTCCTTGGCAGACTGCCAGGCTCTCTTATCTGGCCCAACTGGACGCCAGAGCTCAGCGGGGAGGACGGAATAATTTTCCTAAAATAAAATCTCCCTTCCTGATCGGTTGGCAGATCCCAATGCCCGGAAAGCTTGAAAAGAGGGAAATGGAGTTGGTCAATGACAGCCATTTGTCTGAGATGGTATATATGGCTTCCTGCCTGAGCAGGGGGTTGGACTAGATGACCTCTAAGGTCCCTTCCAACTTTTTTATTATTATGGATCATCGCACGGTCAGCCAGATGTTCAGACTGGATTTGGCATTTTGTCTACCTATCGAGTCCTTACCCAGGACTTGGGATAGGCAGATCTGGATTATTATTATTATTATTATTATTATTATTATTATTATTATTATTATTATTATTATTATTATTATTATTATGGATCATCGCACAGTCAGCCAGATGTTCAGACTGGATTTGGCATTTTGTCTACTTATCGAGTCCTTACCCAGGACTTGGGATAGGCAGATCTGGATTATTATTATTATTATTATTATTATTATTATTATTATTATTATGGATCATCGCACAGTCAGCCAGATGTTCAGACTGGATTTGGCATTTTGTCTACTTATCGAGTCCTTACCCAGGACTTGGGATAGGCAGATCTGGATTATTATTATTATTATTA
>NW_015408076.1:0-2256 GCF_001527695.2 Protobothrops mucrosquamatus
TGTCTATCTATTTTCCCAACGTAGGTTCATCTCCATGACCTAGACTTGTAGGATCCCTTGTGTTGACAGGAACCTTACATAATTGCCTAGATGCTTAGGAGGGGCCTTAGCCCGTTGTGACCTATGCAAGGTTAGGGAGGGGGCCTGGCTTGTCAGCTCACCTGCACGGCTAGGCAGACCAGGACTTGTACTTAAGGGCACCTGGCCTACCGGCCCGACTGATGGGCTCGCTAGACCAGGACTTTTATGCACATGTTTTGCAGGTGACCCCTGGTGAGGCGTACTGATGAAATTGCCAGAGCTCTTTCCAGGCTCCTTTAGAGCAGCTGGAATTCCCCAACCTTCTGAGTTGGCTGAGGATTTCCCAACTACCCTGGATGGCTCCAGGGAACTTGATCCCTCGAGCCCACAACCAGTCTCGGATGTGACCTGCGTTGCAGGAGTGCCCCAATAGTTCCAGACCCCAGTGGCAGAAGTGGCAGAGTCAGGAGCCGCCTCTATGGTAAACTCCTCCTCAGGTGAATCCCTGTTTGGAGCTCTTGCAGATACGCATGACTCCCTATTCGGCGCACTTGCTAAATTGTGAGGATGCCCTTCTTCCACCCCTGGGAAATCCCTAGCGTCCTGTGGTAATTCCCAGGAGCAATGGGGCAGTGTCTCAGAATGTTGACCTGAAGTGCGATCTGGCTCCTGGGCCCCCTCCCCCCCGAGAGTGGAGGCAGGGGTGGAAGCATCATGGGACAACCGCCAGTGCAGTTGATCGATGTGACGCCTCAGGACGCGACCATCTCCCAGGGTCACTTCGTATGATAGAGGTCCAGAGATCTTACAGATGACAGCAGGAACCCAGATGTGTCCAGGACCATAGTTCCTAGCCCAGACCGGATCGCCCACCTGAAGTCTCCTAGGTGCCCGCGGCTGTGACACCTGTGAAGCCACCCGGTCAGGGTGCAATCTATCCAACTTAGTAATGAGGCGGTGACCCCAGCGCAGTTCAGCTGGGCTCTTCCCGGTGGCAGTGCATGGTGTGGTGCGATGTGCAAGAAGGAAATCTGCTAACCTGTGATGCCAGCTACCATATGTTAGTCTTTTGAGTGCGTCTTTGGTGGTGCGCACCATTCTCTCCGCTTGCCCGTTGGTGGAAGGGTGAAAGGGAGCTGATGTTGCATGCCGGATCAGGTTGGCCTGAAGGAAAGCCTGGAACTCACAAGATGTAAATTGAGGACCATTGTCAGATACAATCACATCTGGAAGGCCATGGGTAGCAAAGATTCCTCTTAACACCTGGATGGTCCTGGCAGTAGTAGTGGAGGAGACAGGTACAACCTCTAGCCACTTGGAGTGGCTATCCACAAGGATAAGGAAGAATTGCCCCTGAAAGGGCCCAGCATAGTCTAAATGTACCCGTGACCAAGGAGTGTGCGTCTCCTACCACCTGTGTACTGGGGCCTGAGACATTTCAGGCTGCGATTGTTGGCACACTTGGCACCCGTGCACCTGAGCTTCGATTGCTTTATCAAGCCCAGGCCACCAAAGATGGCTGCGCGCAAGCGCTTTCATGCGCACAATTCCTGGATGTCCCTCATGCAGTGAGGACAAGACCCTAGACCTTAGTGGGGTAGGAATAACTACTCTACTCCCCCATAATAGGCACGCATTGAAGGTAGACAGTGCGTTTCTCCTTTGCAAGAAACTTTGAAATGTCGCATCTGGACACGTGTCAGGCCATCCTGACAATACCCATGTCAGCACGCGTGCAAGCGTGTGATCAATGGCAGTCTCTGCAGCCACATCCATTGCATTGAGGGGAGATTCAGGCAACTCTTGAACAGAAAGAATATTAATGGCAGGAGCAGGGTCTGGCTCTACCTCTTTTAGAGGTAATCTGCTTAGGCCATCTGCATGGCCCATCTCTTTTCCCGGTTTGTGAACTAAAGTGTAGTCATATGCTGACAGGAAGATGGACCATCTCAGCATACGAGAAGAAATGATATGAGGTGTCTGTTTGTTGGTTGTAAACAACCCCAGTAGAGGCTTGTGGTCTGTATAGACGGCACCTCCTCAGGGTGCCGTCAACCAGACAGTGTCGGTTGGCGACCCCCAGGGGGAGAGCCTTCTCTGTCGGAGCCCCCACCCTCTGGAACGAACTACCCCCAGAGATCCGGGTGATTCCGGATCTCCCCTCCTTCCGCCGCGCCCTCAAGACATGGTTATTTCAGCTGGCAGGACTGGCCTAAGGGGTATTTTAAATTTGGT